>NW_015642829.1:1128553-1132017 GCF_001515625.1 Sinocyclocheilus rhinocerous
CCCGCCACAATATCAAAACTGACCGCCACAAATAGATTTTCCAAAAGGCTTTGACTTCGTTGAATAAACATGAGCACGGCACATTTCAAAATCGAAATGAGTGTTTTTATATCACTGTATTTCTGAAGGAATCCGACTGTCTTCAGAAAATTTTGGATGTCATTTTCATTTCATCTTGCATGTAATGTCTGAAAAAGCAGCGTTTGTGAGCTGAAGGCTGCTTTGTGTACAGCCGTTACCGGGGAAACCTGGATCTCTCCCGCTCTACAAGCGCCTCCTGCTGGCAGAGAATGAATTTGCATATATATGCCGCCACAAATAGAGTGCAAGTCTGTGGGAAACACTGATGAGCATTAGAATGAAGCTTCTTTATTAACTATTTAATGCTCCTATAACTTTTACTAGGGTAAAAAAAACAGGAGGTGAACATGATGATATTTACTATTTTTACACACCAGAGGCTTTTAAATGACTTGTGAATCGAAAATATGCGTGTTAGAGAATGTACAAATGGTTAACATTGTTTGTCATATGCATGTTAAAATGGTTAACATTGTATATGTCATATCAGTCCGTTTAGCTAAATTTAGTTAATTGTTATAATTGTTATTATAACTTTAAAAGCCCTTTAAAGTTAAATATGTGCACAGTTTGGATTAAATTACGGTGGCCGAGAGAGCTCAACGCACTGCAATTTAAGAAAACGCATGCAAATTGAAAAAACACCAGCAAATTAAGAAAACATCTTCATCAGTTTGACAACACACGCGCTGCAAATCCTCACAGCACATGCAAATGAAGAAACGCGCTGCAAATAGCACGGACCACAACGGAAATGTTTCAAGGGGACCCAAAAAAGTGACGGACCCGGCTGGGATTTGTTTTGTGCAGTGGCTATTCGTCAGTGGAGTTGTCCGTGAACTGAAAGGTGAGTTTTTTTTGTTTATTTTAACACTCTGATTTGCATGATTCCTTTGTCTTTTAGATATTATTAGCCTAAATAATCTGACGAATTACACGAGTAACTGTGAAACGTTATATAAGATGGCTAACTTAATTTAATATTCTCAACTAAATATAATTTCAAGGTTAATGAAATCCGCAATGCTTCATTAATTGTTAAAACCAGGTCAAAATAAATTGCAGATTGACAGTAAGAATAATATTTAAAATTATTATTTAATCAGGGCCTTTAGTAGGCTAATGAAAGAAAGGACAATGAGTCTGTGTGAGAGTGAGTCTGTATGAGTGTGCGAGAGTAAGTCTGTTTGAGTGTGTGAGTCTGTTTGAGTGAGTCTGTGTGTACAAGAGTGAATCTGAGTGAGTGTGCAAGAGTGTGTGCGTGATTGTGAGTTTAAGTGAGTGTGCAAGAGAGCGAGAGTAAGCGTGAGTGTGTGTACCTGTGGACATGAAGAAAGGGATCCGGAACTTTCCACTGAGGACTCGAGCACGGAGGTTCTGTAAAGTGCTTCCATCAAACGGTAAAGCGCCACAGACCAGAACGTACAACACCACACCCAAACTCTACAGAGAGAGAGAGAGAGAGAGAGAGAGTACTCTCAATACTGGAGCTGATAACATGATCTGTGTCACAGCACACTAAAGACGCTCACTGCATGTGTGTTTCTGCTGTATCTCACAAAATCTGCACACGACCGCAGGAATAAAACTGGATTTAGAGCAGCATTTGATTGACAGGTGAGTAGGTGGGTCCCTCACCATTGTCCACGATGCATTAGCATTCACACCTGTAATGTCTTATGTGATAGGTGCATTTAAATAATGTTTATATTTGAATACTACAAGATTCATCTTGGGATTTAAGAGTCAGTATCAGTTCATCAAAATGAATCACATTGTCAGCTCAGCTTTAGTATGTTATCAGGGCTCTGTTTCCGCTAGTGATCAGAGGTCAGACAGATGCTGGTTTTTACCTAGTGTTGCCCATACATTGATTTATTTGTGGCGCCCACCACAATATCAAAACTGACTGCCACAAATAGATTTTCCAAAAGGCTTTGACTTCGTTGAATAAACATGAGCACGGCACATTTCAAAATCGAAATGAGTGTTTTTATATCACTGTATTTCTGAAGGAATCCGACTGTCTTCAGAAAATTTTGGATGTCATTTTCATTTCATCTTGCATGTAATGTCTAATAAAGCAGCGTTTGTGAGCGGAGCGCTGCTTTGTGTACAGCGGTTACCGGGGAAACCTCGAGCTCTCCCGCTCTACAAGCGTCTCCTGCTGGTAGAGAATGAATTTGCATATATATGCCGCCACAAATAGAGTGCAAGTCTGTGGGAAACACTGATGAGCATTAGAATGAAGCTTCTTTATTAACTATTTAATGCTCCTACAATACATTTAAAAGCCTCTGGTGTGTAAAAATAATAAATACCATCATGTCCTCCTGTTTAAAACAGGAGGACATGATGGTATTTATTATTTTTACACACCAGAGGCTTTTAAATGTATTGTGAATCTAAAATATGCATGTTAGAGATGTACAAATGGTTAACATTGTATATGTCATATCAGTCCGTTTAGCTAAATTTAGTTAATTGTTATTACTGGCTGGATAACTTTAAAAGCCCTTTAAAGTTAAATATGTGCACAGTTTGGATTAAATTACGGTGGCCGAGAGAGCTCAACGCACTGCAATTTAAGAAAACGCATGCAAATTGAAAAAACACCAGCAAATTAAGAAAACATCTTCATCAGTTTGACAACACACGCGCTGCAAATCCTCACAGCACATGCAAATGAAGAAACGCGCTGCAAATCCTCACAACACATGCAAATGAAGAAACGCGCTGCAAATCCTCACAACACATTAATGTTTTTGAATGTTATTTAATACAAACACTTGATCATTCATGTTTTTTCATTGTGCTTTAAATAATTTTAACAGATTGAACTTTTGATTTTATGTATTAGTAAATTTTGAAATTAACCCTAAGAAGAAGAATTGCTATAACTATTGTTTATTGATAGGTCATGTTATCTAACACATGGAATCTTATTGTAAAGTGTTTTTAATACTACAGTTTCCATCTATTTGATACACTTGACTTAAAATTCATTTCATATTCATATTTATTATAAAAGCTGAGGTTTGTTATTTACTGAAAAGTTATATTATAGCTGGGGTCAATTATCTAATGTTGCATTTGGTCAGACTCAGTCCATTGCTTTACTTAAGTTTATTACGGTATATTTTCCTTTTACAGCTGCAGACTGAGGAAGATCATGAAACACACCAGCAAACCCTAAAACAGACAACAGTTTACAGTTGTTTTTCAGCGGCAGCAGAAATATGACAAAAACTTTTGGGTGAAACTTGTTTACTTTTTTTCATACTTTTATTACTTGCAGAAAAACTTGAAACACAATTTTAAATAAGTACAAAGAATGTCATTGATTTTTGTACATTTTATTTTTGTTTGACTTTATTAATAAA
>NW_015642829.1:1134696-1136246 GCF_001515625.1 Sinocyclocheilus rhinocerous
CAACATTTTACAGTTGTTTTTCAGCGGCAGCAGAAATATGACAAAAACTTTTGGGTGAAACTTGTTTACTTTTTTTCATACTTTTATTACTTGCAGAAAAACTTGAAACACAATTTTAAATAAGTACAAAGAATGTCATTGATTTTTGTACATTTTATTTTTGTTTGACTTTATTAATAAAAATAATGTGTGTTTTGCTTTGGTACCGAAATTGGTACAGAGAACCATGGATTTTCATTGGTATTGGTACCGAATACAGAAATTTTGGTTCTGTGACAACTCTAATTCCCAGAGCCACACCCCGATCCATCCACTGAGGGTCCTTCCAAGGGGCCAGAGCTGCCACGTAGGCCTGGTCCACCTTGATATACAGGCGTCCGTGATGCAAAGCGTGGGACAGAACTCGTGGTTTTAGCCAGTACTGAAGGGTCCGCATACGAAGCAGGCCCAGCTGTAGCACCGGAGATGCAGAGGCCATGAGGCCCAGCATCTTTTGAAACATCTTGAAAGGGCGAGAGGCTCTAAGAGGATCTGTGAGATAGCAGCTCAGTCTCTGACTGGGCTAAGACGAGACAGTCGTCAAGGTAATTTAGAATGCGAATTCCCATCTGTCTCAGAGGGCATACTTGTCCCCTGGGCATACGTGAGAGAGGATCTTTTCTGGGTACGAGGAAGTAACGGCTATAGAAGCCTGACTCGCTCTTGGCTGGGGGAACTGTCTCTATGGCTCCTTTTGCCAGTAAATTCATCACCTCGGAGCTCAGGACGTGTATGTCTTTGCTCTGTACCTAGTTGGGAACCACGATGCTGAATCGCGGGGGGCTTCGAGCGAATTGGAGTGAGGAACCTCATTTTATTATCACCAAAACCCATTCTGACACACCGGGGATGGCCTGCCAGGCATGGGCCTGCATGACAAGGGGTTGGATTGGTTCGAGTAGTGAGTCGCCATGAGGGGATAAGTGGAAGAGGAAATTTGCTCTCTTTTTGAGTATGTTTTTTTTTATTTTATTTTGCCCGCTATCACAGCAGAAAGGTGTGTGTGGGCACTTGAACGGGCCCGAAGAGCGAAGATCATGGTCGTCGCTGAAGGAGAAGAAATTTGAATATCCATGCCAGAATGCACGCTTGTATAGCCAGACGGCTCCGCTGACTCGCCATTGGTTTGTTTTTATTTCACTGCACAAACCAATGGCCTATGGCGTTATTTTAATGACAAATGTCGAGAGCGCATTATTGTAGCGCGAAAGCACATAAATATAATGCACGAGCGCGAATCTCTCCGCTCGCACGCGGATTTCCTTTGCTCTCCCACAAATCTCTCTATGCTCATGCGCTAGATATTAATTCTTTTCGCACCTGAATTAAACGTTGTCAAAAGTTATCAACCAATCAGATTTCAAAGATGGATCTGTAATTTCTTTACAATTTATTACTACTTAGTCATAATAATCAGACATTAGAAATCAATCGGGTGCTTGGATGATTTGGAAATAACCTAGTTTGACAGTTTGGTCAAACCTCTCTGAACGATTTATCTAAACACAAAC
>NW_015642829.1:1136274-1137120 GCF_001515625.1 Sinocyclocheilus rhinocerous
GCTTTCAGCCTCACCCTGCTTCATTCTACTACGTTAATAAATCATTAGCTCATCCATGAACATGATTTCTGCCCGAGTCCCGTCGGATTGCATCGGCTGTGGGGATGAAGACCACAACTCCCATGATTCCACACTCAGTCACGGCATCATCTAACTATGCCTTTGTCTCTTTGAATACGCGCCCTTCAGCGGTGAAAATTACATATTGTGCCTTTAATACCGATACTTAAGATTTGGAGACCAAATATAACACTATAATGAATTTCTCATATTTGTCATACACTATATTATATTCTATGTGTTTAATGCATTTACAGACAATGTAATTACATGTAACTGTCATATATAACTGTATATTCACTGTTTTAGAGAAGAGTGCCATTGAATGTGTAGCTAATATTAAGTGGATTTTCATAAAAATATTTAAAAAATCAGAACTGAAAACACTGGATAAAAAAAAAAAAACTCCCAATAAATGTCCAAACAGCGATGCTATCAGAACATTTATTGTGAACATATCTTGCATCATTTACATCTATTTTTGCAGTTGATGTTGATTTGATAGGAATTGTTACTTATTATTGTCATACCAACTGAGAATTTATTGCAATGATTTTAAATTCAGTTGAGGTATCTGACATATGATGACATAACATCGATCTTTTATATGAAGTCTTTAGAGCCATAGACTACAATCAGTTTTCATGGCCCCTCACCTGTCAACGCCACTGGTTTACTAATGTAACTCATTTTAATGCGAGGATAGTGTTAAGACCATGTGAGCATCCTTATCTGTAGATGCAATGTAATCATTTTTTTTTTTTTTTTTTTGAAACGGACCCAAAA
>NW_015642829.1:1137231-1138949 GCF_001515625.1 Sinocyclocheilus rhinocerous
AATCATTTTTTTTTTTTTTTGTGAACGGAACCAAAATGCAATTTAAATAAATAAGTTATTATTATTTCATACTGAAGCATAATATGTGATCACATGAAATCATCGTTATCTGTTTTCTGTTATTTCTTCGCTCCTGTTTTCTCAGCTGAGGGCGGAAACGATGATGCGTGCTTGAGTGTTTGATAGTAGCAAACGCAGCTCGACCTGCAGTCACCACTGGTTGTCCTCTAATCTGGTCTGTTCCTTTCTGCTTTTGTTAATTTTTAGACTGTTGGTTATGATGCTGGCGTCATTATGGATAATAACAAAGCGGTCTGCAGCAGCACGTCGGGACTGCAGCATCAGTACAGAAGGTGAGTAAATTATGCTACATTCTTTCGAGATTATACAAATACTCGAATTACATTTCCAATCATCGTGTAGCTACATGTAGCGGCATCTAAACAGCATCCGATTTTGGTCTTACACCAAAATAAAGTTGACTCGACGTTTAGCGTTTCGGCCACTAAAACATAAGTTGTTTGACATAGTCATAAAATTAGTATATTTGCTAAATGCAAATGTAGAAGGACACATATCCTGTTCCGTCTTGATATTGCAACACTTAAATTCTGGTGCTGCACAGTGGCTGAAGCTTCGTTGTGCAAAGTACAAAACGAAGAGAAAAAAAAACAAACGTTCAGTATGGAGCCAGAATGATCTCAATAATAATTCACGCAAAAGACGCGATGCACACATGCGTAACCCAATTCACATGCATGAGAAATAATTCACGTGCACGAAAAAAATATATATATTCACAAAAACCAATTCACATGCACAAAATAAGAATATATATTCATAAAATACGTTTCACAAATGCAAAACACAATTCACAGATGTACAACTGTGTACAAAATTTTTGAATGTTAAAAATTCACGAGTTTATCATGGGCTGTGAATGTGAATCGCCTTGGATTTGTGTGTGAAATTTGAGACCTTCCTGGCAGCGAACTATGGAGCCAGATCGGCCTCAAAAATAATACATTTATAAAACAAAATTCATAAATGCACAGCACAATTTACATTTACAAAATCCGATTCGTAAATTCAAAACACAATTCATAAATACAGAAGTAAAAGCATAAATATTTCCCCAAATGCTCACACAAAAGCATCTTACCTAAATAAATTTAAAATGTTTACACAAATATGTATATATCAAGTTCTTGAATTAATTTCCATCACACATTTATGAATGATGTTACATGTATTTATGGATCGTTGAATCTGCATTTGCAAATCATCACACATGCGTGGACTGCTTTGAATTTGTGTGCGGTATTTTTGAGACCTTCCTGGCATGTGCATGTGAATTGTTTTTTGTGAATATATATATATATTTTATGCACGTGAAATATTTCTCATGCATGTGAATTGGGTTACGCCTGTGCTTCACGTATTTTGCGTGAATTATTATTGAGATCATTCTGGCTCCATAGGGAAGTCGTATAAACGGGGATTTTCGAGGACGTGGTATGAGCGGCAAAAATGGCTAGCGGGCTGCGAAGTAGCTAACGCTTTATTCTGCTACCCCTGCATTTTGTTCCATCCCGAGAGCGTGACGGACATCGCATGGACAACTACAGGTGTAATGCAATACAAGTGAGCAATGTGATGTAAGTAAGCAGTGTAATGTAAGGGAGCAATGTAATATAAGTGAGCAATGTGATGTAAGT
>NW_015642829.1:1139214-1159877 GCF_001515625.1 Sinocyclocheilus rhinocerous
CCCCCCCCCCGAGAGAATTGGCAGGAGCCGCCACTGTTCTGATGTATGGGGAAAAAACTAAATTTAAAGCTGTATTACACTTCTTTGACGTCACGTCTTTGACCCACTGACATGAGGCCAAGCATCCTCTGGAAAGCCCTGAGGAGTAGTGAAGCCCCGAGTCTGAATGACGCCGCTAGCCGCTGAATTATCAGGGAGCGTTCCGGCGTAATCCATGCCCGCATCTGGCCAGAATCATAACGGTCCCCAGAAAGACTACTTGCTGACTGGAAAACAGAGAGCTCTTGGCTAAATTGATTCTCAACAGAAGCCTTGCCAGGTGGCTGAGCGGCAGCAACCTGTGAGCGATGAGTTCCCCGTTCTGATCTGGCTAAAACCAGCCGATCACCGAGGTCAAGATGCGGATTCTCATCTGCCTCACGTGATGCGAATTCGCAGGCCAGAGTTCACCAAGCTTGAACTTTGGAACGCAGCGAAATGCGAAAACTTTTCGCACGGGCATGCGCTTCTTGTCTGATGCATTCGCATGCGTATGAATGGAAGTCAATGGAACGAAAAGTGTTTTCATACGGCTTCATACAGGTACAGTCCGAATGGTAGGACTGTATATTCAAAGGCCACCTCCTTGAACGTGAATCTGAAGAATGGTCTGTGGAGAGGGGCTATCTGGATGCGTCTGTCAGATCCACCGATAAAAATCAGTCTCCGGGGCATATTTGCGCAAGGATCTGCTTCAAAGTCAGCATCGTGAATGGCTGTTTCATAAACGTGCGGTTCATATGCCTGAGATCGAGAAAGCGTAGGTAAAGCGTGTCATGGAGCAACCATTAGTTCCAAACAACCAATAATTCCAGCATTGAAGCCCATTAATTTCAGTGTTTCTCAAGCACACTCGCCAGAAAGTCGAAGAAATTACAGCATTTTTTTGACATTTTCACGCATTAAGGTTGATTTATACTTCTGCGTCGAACCGGCCTGACGTGCACCTCTCCAAAAATGTTACAGCGCGTCAATTCTACGCGGACCACACAAGCGCTGTGATTGGTCTGCTAGTACCCCTCCCTCAATATGTATTTGAGTTTTGTGTGTTTTTTGCACTTTAATATATTTTAATGTTACACCTTTCTTATTTAAAATAAAACAAAGCAAAGAACGAGTCTAATCATTTATTATAAAACTTATCATTATACATCTCAGTTACTCTGTTAACAGAGTACGCCAAATAACAGACGAGAAGATACGTCTTTACCAACCACTCAGTCGCTCTGACTGGGGCATTTTTATTAAAACAGAAAAAACACGTGCATTCCTTCAGTCACTGATTAGGTCACATGACATCTAGTGACATGACACATTAGACATCTGGATTGCCTGTCCCAAATAGAAAACAAAAATACAAATACAAATGAGAGCATACTATTTCTACATGTCAACACCCCCACTTGCTCTCACATTGTTATTCCCTCATTCCACAGCTCATATATACCCAGTTCATAAACCGAACATAAACAAATTAAATTTCATCAACTTAAGTTTTGTTGCTGGTTTAGTTCGTACATCTGCAAACATATCTTCCGTTGGACAGTACTCCAGACTAACTCTGCCTTCATTAATTACTGACCTCACAAAATGGTATTTAATGTCAACATGTTTACATCTTTGTCTATACACAGGATTTTTCGCTAAAGCTATAGCACCCTGATTGTCTTCATAGACTATAGACTCATACATTATACCATCAATGTTTTGTAACAATTGCTGCAAGTATAAACACTCCTGTATAGTTGTATGGCTGTGGACACTGCAGACCTATGCTGCAGACTAGCGGTTTACATGTGTACTGCATGTCGACGCGGACAACGACGCAGAAGTATAAATGAAAACCGATGCACAGCTGAGCATACGGCGTAGAGGCTACAGCATATGTCCGAAGCAGAAGTATAAATCAGCCTTTAGTTGACCTCTCGGAAATCTGGCCAGTAGTGGTATTTTATGAAGCGCGTTGTTTGCCTTCATTAATATTCACTTGTGTTGTATGAGTGACGTGACATGTGGTCAAGTATGGTGACCCATACTCGGAATTAGTCCTCTGCATTTAACCCATCCAAAGTGCACACACACAGCAGTGAACACACACACACCGTGAACACACACCCAGAGCAGTGGGCAGCCATTTTTTTGCTGTGGCGCCCGGGGAGCAGTTGGGGGTTCGGTGCCTTGCTCAAGGGCACCTCAGTCATGGTATTGACGGTGGGAGAGAGCGCTATACATTCACTCCCCCCACCTACGACTCTCTAACCATTAGGCCAGGACTTCCCATGTGACTTATGTGAATATCATAAAATAACACTGGTATGTAATTAACCTATATAAATTTAACATAAAAAAAACTATAGCATACTTGGTGTTTGATAATGTGTAAATAACATTAAAATGCAAAACCTAAAAAAAAATAAAAAAAAATAGACTAGAGCTACATGAATATATATGCCCATACGGGCATATAGTGGCCGCCAAATGCGTCTAATTTGCCTCTGCATTGGAATTTAAAAACGTTTTCTCTATTTTAACCCTAAATATCACACTAATTGTAATACAAATAATTAGAAAATGTTATGTTTTGATTGGTCATTCATTAGTCATAATTATTGCACTGTACATATTATTTAGTACCAAAAATCTTCTCAAAATATTAACTAAATTGAACTGAACTAAAATATATAGTACAATTATTTAATCGACTAAAAGTGAAACTTAAGGTGTTTGGTCACATTTGACTGCCAAGGAGTATGAGAACATAATAATCTTGTCTCTTTATCACTCCCCAGAATAAAATGCTATTTTAAAGCGTAGTCAGCGTAGTTATCAGTGCACAATCGATGCACATTATGTGTTCATAATTACTAGAAATTGCAGCAAATATAGTAAAACTGCTGTCTGTCCCGAATCCCGATTATACCCATTGAAATATATTGACAGTGCGGAGTTGTTTGGAACCATTGAGAGCTCCATGAACCACGTGACCGCGTGGCGGCGAGATCAAAGCATTTCGCAACTGTTTCTAAACCAGTGTTGCCAAACGTATGATAATTATCATATTTGTACGATCATTTTGACATCTGTACGATGTACGATCAATAATTAAAAAAACTCCCATAATGTACGATAATTTCAGAATTTTGTGACTCTTCAAATGATGGTAGGCTTGTTGTAATCATAGGGTTTCTATACTCATCCACGAAATCGGCTCATTACACACACTATAAATGCGCTCGTGCACACCTCAGAGTCTGCTTTTAAGCCAACGAGCACTATCTATCTTGCGGTCCATGACGGCAAGAACCCCCTCAACATCTGGCAACACTGCAGGCTTCCGATGACAGAGACTCACAGGTGGAGTTATTTATCTAGTTTTTTATCTATTGTGGTAATTTGCAGGTTGTGTCAAAAAGTTGTTGGTTTAGATAAATAGCTGTATTCTGTACGTTTGACTCATGTACGATAATTTTCTTCCAAATACGATAATTTTGAGCTTCTGGCACGATACTTGGACATTTCCAATCTGGCAACACTGTTCTAAACGGCTCTGACAGAAGCAGAGCGCGAATTCCAGCCAGCGACAGCGTGAGCGTCAGTTTAACGTTGAAAGAGAGCGAGGTCAGATGGAAATTTGCAAAATGCAAATAATTTAATATTAGTCAACTGTTTTACGTAGAAATTTTAATTGACTTACAGCTATATCCCATGACGCAAACAACTCGACTTTTTTCCCCTCAAAAATGGCGATTTTGAGAGAGAGAGCGAGAGAGAGAAGATGAAAGTTGTGTGTCTGAATTACCTGCATCTGTAAGTTTCTCTCTACAAACAATGAATCTGTGAGTTTAGTTACTTCAAAAACACCTCGTTGCAGAGAAATTATAGGCTAGATTATCATTTTAAAAAGTCGCGGGGTAACGTTAGTCGAGGTGTGTTCGCGCTGTTGATTCCCCCAATGCTCAAGACATGGTTGCGGCCTTGGATCATGAGTTTATTTTTATTTTTTAATAAAGTCATTGAAGGTAAAAATAGGGTGTTGTTCCATCCATAATCCAATTGGTGTTTCTTTTAGGGTGCAAGGAGAATCCTACAGATCTTTAAAAAACAGTTTATGAGCTCACTGTGTTTTTACAGTGCACAAGTGTGTTGTAATTTATACTGTAGGTTATTGCATGTTAATTTGGGAGCAATTCACCTGAACAAATTTGTCATGAGCAATTTTTCAACTCTCTCAAATTGTGCTACTGGATTGTAACCTACTTAGTGTGTGACCACTTCACATTACTTTGAATATTACATATATGAAATATGGCTATATATCAGTGGCAAGCGGTGAATTTTTAAAACAGGTATGCTGAGTGATAATTCCCCCCCCCCCCCCATCCGCTTTTAAGAAACACCGTGGCAGGTGTCGATTTAAAAGTATGCACATTTCCTATCTTATTTGTAAATGAAATTCATCTCCAATTCTTATTCTATCATTTCAGGTTTATCCATTGTTATTCGAATGCAAGAAAAATATAGCTGGTTTTCCAAGTAAAAACCACCAAATAAGGTTTACACGTAGTTATGTTATGATACGTAATCAGAGGGTGGAGATTCCTCCGGTCTATATGTCTCTCTGCATCAGCTAAATAATTTTTTATTCCCAGTGAATAGGAGTTAAAACTACCACCCGGGTGACACTACTCCAATAACAGACCATGCAAAATACCCTTGCAAACAATAATAAAATCAGAGAAGGACTTCAACTGTAAGCGACACGAGCATACGCAAAACAGTATGATGTTTGTTATTATTAATTAATTAATTAATTATTTGGATTAAACCGTCTGCTAAATGACTAAATGTAAATGTATTAAAATTTTATATAGCCTAGCCCACGTTTTTATAAACATTTTTTAAAAATTTACGGCTTAGGCAATAACGTTGACAACAACATATATCTTCAACATACATTGTCTATGACCAAAAATGTAAGTTGTTCAGTGGACTTTTAAAATTAGCTTTGCTTGAGAAAATAAAAATATACAGTTATTTATTTATATATTTTTTTTGATTTAGTCGAGGTGGTTTTGCATCAAACACAATGTAATTTTCGGCAATCGAGATCTGGCAGCAACAGCGCATTTTCCCGCTTGGGTGAGCGCTTCGCGAACAGTTTACCTCGTGCATTAAATCTGCCGCAGACCAGCAAATCACCGAGAACGTGCTATAATCCTGACGAGTCATAGCAACAGAGCAGAGACGAGAAAGCTGCGGAGAATCCGCTCACCCGGAAGCAACCATAACTGACGTAGATTTACAGAAAATTACTGCCGTTTGGCAAAAACAATAATTTTACGTACTTATTCCTAACTCTTTAAGCTTTAAGTTACATTTCAAATGACAAGGGATCAACTTATAATCATGTTTATATGAATTATCCCGTGAACTTATTCTCTCAAATGGCCTGGGTATGCGGAGCATTCGCAGCTTATATAGAGGGAACGCCACTGCTATATATTATATATATTTTATATATTATGGCTATGCAAACATGACTTTTTCGTTTTCTAAGAGAGCAACTTAATGTTTGTATGTAATGATGATTATGCAGTTAATCGTAAATGTATTTGGATACTGCTGTTTACATGCTATTTTGGTCTGATCTATTTGATTAGCATGCAATAATGGCCAGCCATGATCTGCTGTAGTGCTGGGCAGGAGGATGACAGAGAAAGGAAACCATGGAGAAATACCTTTCCAAATATGTCCCATTCTTCACTCTTCTGGCTCTGTCAGGACTCTTATTCCTGCTGTGGAATATCACCTCATTGGAAGTGAGTAAAAGTAAAGTCCCTTTCAAGGAAAGATTGTTCACTCGGCGGCCATATTTGCAACGCCTCCGGGCAGCTATTTCTAACATCCAAGACCATGTCCTATCTAAATGAATGGGGGAATCCTGAAATCTCAAAAACTGCTTGCCGAACTCGCAATTAAATTACATATTTCAAATCAGCAACAAAATCTGAAATTTTAGACCAGCCAATGTGCATGTACAGTCATAAGCACGAGTCTCAGGTTTCTATGGGAACTGGAGCTTCTAATGGCAGCTGCAGTGACGCAATGACTTTACAGATTAGCGATTGGCTGTTTTATTCAGAAGGCCATTCTTAAGTAATAGGAGTGAACCATCTTTGTATATCTATAGTCTTTGGTAAAAGTCAGAGGATTGTGTCACAGCAGCTTCACCGTGATAAACAGGAAAATAACAGAAGTTCTGGAAACTGATTGGGGTGCTCGAAAAATCACATTTTAATTGTGATCACAATTTCTGCTTTCTCGATTTATTAAGCAAAATCACCAAGCCCGCTGGTTATTTATACTGAAAAACGTTTCATTTTCATTTTACATTTGAGTCATCTTGCAATGGTAGCAAGTCTACACAAGCTTTCATGGTTGCGGTTGCCAGATGACAAGTGTTTAAATCCCCCAATCAGAGCTTTTCTCTTAAATGGAAACATTTTCTAATAAAAAAAAGTATCATCTTGTGTTTTGGATTGTTATAAAGTACAGCCGTGGCCAGCCATAATCCACTGATGTATTGTTCTAGTTCGTGAACAATAAATCAGTAATCCATCTTATTTGCAATGTGGAAATAGTTCATATTTTCATTATTTGTGCAAGTCTTACTTTTAATTTATATGGTAGCTGACTACTAAGAGGAAGATAATACTACCGTTAAAGGGGTCCTATTATGCTTTTTCACTTTTTCAACTTTAGTTAGTCTGTAATAGTAATGCGCGTAAAAGAGCATAATAGGACTCTTTAAGTAGGGTTGGGAACCGAGAACCGGTTCTTATTCAGAACCGTTTCTGTTTTTTTAAAAGAACCAGAACCGTGAGCTATTTCTAAGTTTCGGTTCCGAAAACGTTTCTGGTGCGACACGTGACCAAGCGCTGTGAGCAGCCTTGCGCCGGCGTTTCCCGTAAAGGATGTCACAAACTAAATAACAGAAACGCCGCCCTGCCTCTTTAATTACTGAGCACATTGCTTCCCATGACGTGCACTCCACAGACGCGCCGCGCCGCGTCTTTAACTGCCGAACACATTGTTTTCCACGAGTGTACGCGCACTCGCGTCTTTGATAACTGTGCACGTTGTTTTATCTCACTGTACATGTACCGGCAGCACGCAGCTCCTGCCGCCACTAAATTGCATTATATTTGTCCCATATTGTCATTAATATACATACTGACTTCAACTTGGACCACTAAATAAATAGACTGCTATTGTGTTCATTTCAATGGAACCGGAATCGTTAAGCAAAACTGGAACTTGAACCGGAAATTGATATCCAACCCTACCTTTAAGTGGTTTGTGGTCACACAACAGGTTGTAGGCAACATAATTAGTTTGTTTGTGGATGCAAATATAGGATGATTTTCTAATTATTACATTTAGCACACAGCAGTAAATTATAATTAGATCATTCACTTTTTGCCATGTTACAATTTTGCTTATGAAGAAACAAATGAGGTTCTTACTGTAAGAATAAGGTTACTTTTAAAGTCAGAGTAAAAAGCATGTTTTGTCCAGTGCATGTAATATTTTAATATCTCATGATCATTAGTGCTGTGTTCAAAATATCGATACGACGATGTATCGTCACAGAGATTTGACGATACAAGTATTGATACAGCTGGCCCTGTATCGATATTGTGGCACGTGTGCAGCAGTGGACCGCGCTTAGTACATTATTATTTATGGGCTTAAAAACTAGATACAAACAATCAGAATATTGTACCTGGTGGGGAGTGCACAATGTAAACATGAAACATATGCCATTACCTATATTGTACTGTGGTACAGTTATGGAGGCCCTTCATAATGCAGAGGTCAACTGCCTGCTCTGCCAATAGTTAGAAATGGCACTATAGTATGCAGTGTTTAATAAACAGCTGTTTTACTAAATTCTGCTGAGGTGAAATTCAGTGCAGTCCTGTATCGTGATACGTATCGTATCGTGGCATCTGTATCGTGACTTTGCTGGTGATACACAGCCCTAATGATCATGCACTTGTTTTTGAAGGTTATTTTAATAACACCGATTAATCTTGCCCTCTGAACTCTGCAAACCTTCTCATGTTTCTCTGTAATGAAATTTCACATTTAAAAGGTTAGTTCACCCAAAAATGAAATTCTGTCATTAATTACTTAATAACACAATTTAAGATATTTTTGATGAAATATGAGGGCTCTCTGACCCTCCCATAGACAGCAAGGTAACTACCACGTTCAAGGTCCAGAAAAGTACCAAGATGATCGCAAAGAAAACAAAAATAACGACTTTATTCCACATTCACGCTGGATCTGGGTCAGCCACACGCCGCCACACGCTTGCGTCATGATACTGTCGTGAACGAGCGTCCAAAGTGACGCAGTAGAGATGAAAATGTGGAATAAAGTCGTTATTTTTGTTTTCTTTGCGCAAAAAAGTATTCTCATAGCTTCGTAATTTTACCACTGATGTCACACAGACTACTTTGTCGATCATCTTGGTACTTTTCTGGACCTTGAACATAGTAGTTACCTTGCTGTCTATGGGAGGATCAGAGAGCCCTCAGATTGTGTTTCGAAGATGAACAAAGGTCTTACGGGTTTGGAACGACACGAGGGTGAGTAATTAATGACAGAAATTTCATTTTTGGGTGAACTAACCCTTTAAATCTTCCATGATTTGTCTTCTGTAGAGCTGGAACTGTCAGACAGTATCTACCTTCTATCAGCTTCAGAACAGCATCCAATCAGTCTTGAAGACCTCTGAATTTTTTCTACCGGTGGAGTTTAACTACTCCTTCTGTGCCCACCTCGGCCAGGAGCCCACTGCAGATGAAGCCAGGGAGGAGAGCTATCTTCTCAAATCCATTGCCTGGCCAGAGCCATCGGTCCTAAGACTGCCATTGCGTCAAAGTAGTGATCCTGCACAGAGCTATTTTACAATCCAAGACCCTGGAGATCTGCAGGTGGGTGGGCAGCTGGTGGTGAAGGTACAGATGCACAACTTTTTGGGTCAGCCCAAAAAATACGGAGGAGACTTCCTAGTTGCGCGACTTCACACGCCAGAACTGGCTGCAGGTGTGGCTGGCCAGGTACACGACCACAACAAAGGAAACTACACTGTATTTTTCCCACTGCTTTGGGCAGGTGTTGCCCAGGTGGAACTGACAATGATTCACTCCAGTGAAGCTGTGATGGTCCTCAGGCGATTGAGAGAGGAACAATCGGACAGAGTGTTCTTCAAGAGCCTCTTCCACTCAGGGTACCTTTCTGAGACCACTTTGTGTAACATGTGTCTGCCGCACAAACAGCAGCCGCTTTGCAACTACACAGACCCCCAGACTGGAGAACCTTGGTTCTGTTATAAGCCCAAGATGTTGGACTGTGATACACGGATTAACCACTCAAAAGGAGGGTATAAGAAACACCTTCTCACTGTTTATGAGTCACAGTTCTTCCAAAGGTGAGTGAGAAGTTAAAAGTGGTTGAGAGATACTGTTTATTTTTATTGGCCAATGCCAACATGTACTGTGCACAGAATGCAGATACATTATAAATACTTAAGTTTAATGATGAACATACATCTCTTTTCTACTTCTTGAATGACATTTAATTTTATTTTTTTTCTAGTGGAGTAAATATCAAAATTCCAATACATTCTGCAGGGGTGGACAATGTGACTGTTCAACCTGCTAAAGGTATTGTGGTACATGTAATATTATATTTACACTGCCATTCAAAAGTGTGGGGTCGGTAAGATTTTTAAAAAGTTTTTGAAGGAAGTTTCTTAGGCTCACCTAAGCTGCTTTTATTTGATCAAAAACACAGTTCAGTCAAGACCACTCTGGCAATAAAACATACAAATTGTATTATTGTTGATTCATAAACAGTTGTCTTTGTCTGTATATTGGGGTTTTTGCTTTTCAATAAATTATATTATAATAAATTATTATAGTCTGCGATTGACCTCCCAAGGTACCATCAGCATGACATTAATACAACAACTGTGGCTGTCCACATGATACAAAATAAGTTAGCTATTACCGTATTGGCCTCGAATATAAGACGACCCTGATTATAAGACGACCCCCCCCCCCCCAGATGTACCTTTTGGAAAAAGGCTTTTTAAAAACCAACTTTCAAAATTTTCTTTGCAACAACGTTACAAAGGTCAGTTTAAGTGCTTAGGATTGCAGAGCTCATGGAAATGTGTGCGTTCAAGAAGCCATCTTGAAAATCCCCTCCTTTTGTTTTTACTTGCAATCTTTACAACACGCATTACATTACGTATTTCATGGCACACTCGTTTTATGCGTATTTGGCACCACCTAGTGTTGTGGGTGTATTATTGACATGTCAAAGTCTAGACCCTGAATATAAGACGACCGCGTTTTTTCAGATGTATTTCCAAGAAAAAAATATCGTCTTATTTTCGGGACAATACGGTAATTGAAAATTATTTATGAGGATGACAATTAATAGAGACAATGATTATTATGTATCTTTTCACGCTGAGAACAATTGAGGGACTCGGGCACAACTATTACAAAAGGTGAACACATTTACTGATGCTCAAGAAGGCAACACAAAGGATTTTTCTGAAGAACAGCAGGCAGTTGAACTGCTAAGGGCCAACGAGGTAATCATGAACAACTATCGCAAAACACTTGTGGATCATCCAGGAAACGACACACAGTCATGAACTACGTTTTTTAAATTATTTTATAATGTTCTCTGTAGTTAACTTGTTAGTGTGATTTTACATTAAAAAAACATCATAATTTAGAAGTAATAGGCTTTTTTCTATCCTGTTTTTGAGCCTCTGCAGAACGGTCTGTTTTTATAGGCAGGGCGCATTCAAGTAAGCATCGCAAGTAAATGCCCACTGCTATGATTATGACAGTTTCGCTTATTAAAATAACAGATGGATGCTGCTGTGATGTACTCTGAAAACATCATGGGTCATTTGGGTTAAAAATGTATAAATACTCAGTATATATCAAATGGTCAGGAACAGACAATGCAATAGTGGTAAAAGCATGTTTACATACTCACACTTATGTGTTGCGACATTACTGTTGGATCCACTCTAGTCAGACTGCATCATTATTTAGTTTTTAGTCTCTCTGAAAAGCCTGCATCACACTGTCTTGTTTAAAAATTAATTGCAAAGTAAAGCAAATAAACAGTGTTTCACTGATGCAATCTGGAGTTCTTTGCTAATTTTACCCCGTGTTTACACCCGACGTGAGCGGTGCAACGCGACTATAGACAACAGAACCCATTATAATCGCCGACTTTCTGACCTGAAAGAGAAATTGATTCGTGACATGATGCAACAGCGCTTGTGTCCGATCTAGATATGTAAGGATCACAAGGAAGGCAATTCAAAGACTGTTTCACAACTTACACTACACAGTGTCTTATAATCTTGTAATGTCATCTTTATGGTTCTGTTGTTGGAGTAATCCTGTGTTTGCGTCTCTCTAGTATTTCCTCTCCTACTACAAGCGTGTATCAGTGGGCGGGGCTAAAGAGGCAGTGATCATCTCCTGTGGAGGCGGTGTTTAGCCACACTATTACGTCATAAAGTGGCACATTCCAAAACGAGTCATTTTCTGAGCTTGGTTTCAATAAAAGCTTTTTTTAAACTAATGAGAAAGTTTTGAGTTTTAAAACTTACGGGATGTTTTTATAGTACATTGACCTCTTATATGTCAAAAGATTAAGAGAAATTTGATTTCTCAGTTCATGGCCCCTTTAAGTTTCACGGGGTCTTTTTAAAAATAAATTCAATTATTATTTTGTATGTGGAGTATATATAAACATCTGTTATGTGAAATAGCTTATTCAGACAGTACTAAATAAAAAATAACATACAATTTTCATGATCTCTTTTATTTTGTTAAAATTATTAACCAAGAGAAATTTGATTTCTCAGTTCATGGCCCCTTTAAGTTTCACGGGGTCTTTTTTAAAATAAATTCAATTATTATTTTGTATGTGGAGTATATATAAACATCTGTTATGTGAAATAGCTTATTCAGACAGTACTAAATAAAAAATAACACAATTTTCATGATCTCTTTTATTTTGTTAAAATTATTAACATTTTGCATGTAAAAAGGGGTATGTAAACTTATGAGCACAACTGTGTATCCGGATCAGATGGGAGTTTTATTATAACTAAACTATTTTAGTATATTTTTAAATGTAATTTAATCCTGTAATGGCGAAGCTGAATTTGGTGTTCAAGAAACATTTCTTATTATTATCAGTGTTGAAAACAGTTGTGCTGCTTAATATTTTTGTGGAAACCATGATATCCTTTTGTAACAATTTAAATGTGTTTACTCGTTATTGTTATTCAATTTAATTTAATGCTGAATAAAAGTGTTATTATGTTTTATTGTAAAATCTTACTGACCCGAAACTTTTGAAAGGTGTATCATTTTAAATATATAAGAACAGTATTAACAGGTTTAAGTTCCAAGTTCTCATCAGCATTTTTTTCTTCTAAAATGGTGAGCTGTCTAGTTTGGAATTAAACAATTTTTTATTTTATTTTCTTTCCTCTTTCCTTCCAGTACGAACCAAAGGGATGCACCTTGAATTCACTCCTTCGGGGTACTACTACCAGGGATCATGGAGGCAGTTGAGTGGTGTCGTCATGCGTCAGTTTAATGGCTCTTCAGTCATAACACAGTGTCTTCAAGGGAAAATGGTGTACATGTATGGAGACTCCACTGTGCGACAGTGGTACGAGTATCTCATTGCCCATGTTCCAGGTCAGTAATATTTTTGGAACTCTTTTTAAAGGTGCTGCATTGATTTTTAGTCGTTTTTTGTTGGCTTTGACCACATCTCCAAAAGTTTTCAGCCAACCCAATGTCAAAAAAGCATAGCATGAAAAAATTCACGTGTGGAAAGCTTTTCTGATTGGTTGTCAGGGATGCAAACTTCAGCATCTTTCGGCAGAAAAAAATCAATGTTTTAGATTAAAAAAAACAAACAGGTTATCTGTGTAGATTTGGTAATTTTTGTGAGGAGTGACGGGGAATGACAGACAATTCAGGCTTGTCAAAATAGCAAAACAGAAGCGCTCCCAGCTTCAGTGCTTAAAGCACAGCATTGTGTTCTTTCACACATGAGCACATGATTCAGTGTTTTTCAGTGCCTCAGAGCAACTCGTACTAAATGACGCTCCACACAATCTGAGTTGCTTATAATGTATGTAATGTATGTAAAAATGCAACTTACAGTAGCCATCTTCCTGAATTTGTAATCCGAATCCTTTATAAATATGTTGTCAACAAAAGAGAAGCTTTATAACCTCCCTGTGTTTTTAAAATGTTTGTATGCAAAGAAATTAAGACAGACATGAATGTTAGTAATGTAATTTTACTGTTGTTCTGTAAAATAAAATTATTATTATTATTAATACCGCTTTTTTATTATACAGTACAATAGTATTTTCACTATAGTAATATGTAAGGGATAATGCATGGCTAGCTGTGCATTAAACCATTTTAATGCAAGACGTGGAAGCAAAGACCCACCCGACACACTCTGCGGAGTGCATTAAAATAATTTAATGCACAGCTAGCCATGCATTATCCCGCTTATACCATGGCCATTTGCCAGAATTGTCAAGTTATAACTCATAATGATGTTTGCAGCACAATATTTGACCGTAAGGGTAAAAATGGTGGTTATTTTTGTCACTTACGGCTCGTTAGCTCTAGCATTCTGCCCGCTTCGAATCAGATACAGAAAGGAAATAGTGCGGTAGGATCACATTTATTTGAATGAATTATAACATTTACTTTAATTATCGAGAGAGAGAGAGGTGATAGTTGCATGTGTGAATTACTTACGTCTGCACGTCTCTCTCTACAAACAATGAAGCTGAGTTTATTTATTCAAAAACAGCTATTTTACCTCCTTGTTGCTGATGAATATAAGGTAGCGATCCAGTATTTAAGCTATTTTATTAATAAAAGTCGCAGGGCAGCTTTGGCAACAAGTTTCTGTGCTCCTCAATGTTTCTCTGTAAGCGCAGTGCGATCTCTTATCTCTCTCTCTCTGTGTGCGTGTATGCGAGTGATGTGTGTGCATCAATGAAATTAATGCATTCTTTATTTTTTATATTTGAATAAAATGAAAAAATAATAATAATTATTATTTAAATGTTTTATAAAAATTATTATTTATTATAGTATAGTCATATTGAATAGGTTCCATAAAAAGTTCAATGTGAATGTGGCTTGAGACTACTGAAGTAGAGATATTTGTAGTCTAGGGTGAGTTTTTCCATATATCTTCATGCCAAATAACTATTTTAAACACTTTATTCCTGAGTGGGCATATATCTATTGTCTTTTCCTGATTCTCATCTACATCTCACCCTCTGTTTTATCTTACAATATTACAGAGTTAAAGGAATTCAACTTTCATAGCCCGAAGAATGTTGGCCCGTACATGGCAGGGGACAGCAACCACAACATACTGTTGAGATACCGTTGCCACGGGCCACCGATCCGCTTCACGTCTGTGTCCTCGGCTGAGATGCACTATATCTCAAATGAACTGGATGGCTTACGAGGGGGCTCGGACACGGTGGTTGTGATTAGCATCTGGTCGCATTTCAGCACTTTCCCAGTACAAGTGTACATGCGGCGCCTGCGCCACATCCGCAGGGCAGTGATCCGACTGCTGAACCGAGAACCGGCGACTTTGGTGCTGATCCGCACAGCCAACCTCCAGAAATTGGACCCAGAGTCCAGCTTGTTCAACAGCGACTGGTTCTCCCAACAGCTTGATGCAGTGCTCCGAGCCATGTTTAAGGGTCTGAACGTCCACCTGGTGGACGCCTGGGAGATGACACTCGCCCACCATCACCCTCATCAGCTACACCCTCTACCTGACATTATATCAAACATGGTTAACTTCATTCTTTCGCACATCTGCCCAGTGAGGAGAAAGAAAAGACGGGGCTAAACATCTCAAGCAGTATTTGTGGGCAATCTTGAGGAACTGGTGAGACTTGACGTTAATCATCCATACCTTTGCCTTTGGGATCAGCTTTTTTGCTATCCTTTCAGCTATTATTTGCTATCTGTTTGGGCTTGCAAAGGTTTATAATGATTTTGCTGGCAATATTAAAATGAAAAAGCACCATAAAACAGCAAACAGTTAATGTAGCCCTTTATACCTTCATGGCAATATCCTGAGTTTTTTTAATTTTTTTTTTAGCTAAAACAAGTTTAACATTTTCCTAAAGAGAATAGATAATTCCCCCATAAAACATTTATAATGATAGAGCACTTATCATTATTGATTTTACATTGGACTCTGGCAGACCACTTAATCTTAAATGATTTCAGTAAGGTGCTTTTTTTTGAAGCTCAGCAGCAACAAATGGATAAGGTTTTGATAATTATAAAATGATTCTCAAATCAATTCAGCATATTAACGTGGTCAACAGGCAAAAACTAATCAAACTTACTTGCTTGTACTCCAGTCATGGATTTGAATAGGGATAGTTCACCCAAAAATGAAAATCCTGACATCATTTACTCACCCTCACTTTGTTCCAAACCTGTATGACTGACTTTATTCTGCAGAGACATTTTTAAATAATCTACTTATGTGTTCCACAGGAGAAAGTCAGTCATACAGGGTAGGAATGACATGAGGGTGAGTTAATGATTACAGGATTTTCATTTTTGGATAAACTATTCCTTTAGAAAACAAACAAAGCCATCAACCTCAAGGCTGCAACTTTAAATTATTATTGAACAATTAAATTAAATTAAATTATGTATAAAGTAGTTTGTAAAAGAAAAATAGAGAATTACAGAAGAATAATTATTACAGAAGTTATATGAGAGCATTAAGAACCGTGAGTGCAAGCACAACTGTTTCTGTGCCTTGGTAAACGGGGATTGTGTTAGCTGGTTATTATCTGTATCTGTCCAGCTAACATGTAGGCCAAGTGTGGTCATGTGACAAAAGTATAAAAGAGCATGCAGGTCACTGTCTTTTTGGATATAAGGGGTATCCAGTGTCATCCAGAGATATGAATTATACTTAGTCACTAATTTAAATATACATTTGACCATTTTGTTACAGTATAATTATTGACGTTAGTTTTAATATAATGTCTCCCATTCTGCATTTACCTCTGGAAGATCTGAAAATGTATACAGTAGTTATACTGTCTGTTCTATTTTATGTATCCAAATGCAATGTAAAAATTTACACTCCAAAAATGGTTATTCAGATTTTTTTGGAAGAGTTGTTTACGATCAGTTCATGTGCCTTAACATGAGTTTAACACTACCTGTTTTTGAATTAATTTGTTCGATTTCAGTTTTATGTGATTTACAGCTGTAAAATTGGGTCTCTGTACAAGGGTTTCTATAGCATTTATATTTATTTGTTTATTTTATTTGTGCGCAGTGGCAAAGGAAGTTCTTAAAATAGTTTGTTCATGACTCACCAAAATAAATTAACTCTTAAGCATCCATTGTGCTTTTGTCTAAACATCTTTTGAATGATCTCTGACACTGCAGATTGGTAAATAATTTAGTTACATCCCAGATGTAAGGGTCTAGGGTAAGGGGGTAACAGAAAAGTAAACATAAATTTAGTTGGGGTGAGTGAGTACCAGTCCCCTGTCCAGCACAACAGACACGTTAAGTTCCAAAATCAAGTATTTTATTTACAAAATTTCCAAATGACAAAGTAAAATAGGAAGCAAAATAGACTTCAGGAGGGGGAAAGGCCAAAACAACAAACAAAAAGGACCCTCCAATTAGTTAAGGAGTAAAACGGTCTAAACTGACAAAACAAAAGAAAATTAACAACAGAAATGTAGGCTAACTCCCCAACTAAGCAAAAACAAGAGAAAAAGATTCACAAATAAAATAGCACCCACCCCCCTACGGCTTCCAACACAGAGAGACATGTAGCGCAAAAACAACGCTAATTACCTTTCGGAAGGCTACAACAAGCCACAACCCGAGTAAGTTTTACACAGTATCAATCTCTGACAAAACTACAAGAGCAACACATTCCTGTGAAAGAAGGTCGCATTCGGAGTGTCCTACTTACTTTTCTGAAGTGAGACAGCCTCGATGACGTATGCAGCCTTCGAATGCGACCTCCGGAGGGCGCAGCCTTCTAAATGAGACACAGCAAGAGAAAGAGCACACAGCAGTACGTAGCAACCAACAATATTGTATAAATAAACACGGAACGTAACCATTTTTTTTTTGATGCAATAAGTTCCAGTCAGACAACAAAATAATGACATCAAAGATCAAATTATTGTAGAAGGTATAATATATTTTTTAATATATGTAAATGCGTTTATAAATAAAAACGGAGTATTCCTGAACACATGGATACAATATCATATTAAAATAAAAAAAATTCATAATGAAAGATTAATTTAAAAAAAAGGGGCAAAAGTCAAAATAACAAACAAAACCCAAAACTGAACTTTTTTACTGATTTTTTTAGAGCAGGACAATCTGGAAAAAGGTAAGAATAATAAATTATGAGAAATTGAAAATGTTATTAATTATAAAATATATAAAACTCTACTTCATACTAATAACGACAATTGTTTATCTTTTAATAGGCGACATTCGCAGGTGTTATAAAATAAGCCACAAGCTGGGTGAAGGATGATTTGGCTTGTGTGCCAAGGGACTCGCAAGGATGGATGTGAGGTTTCAGTTTTTTTACTTGCATAACTTTACTGAAAAGATCAGATCAACATGTCATGAGCATCAGAAATTCGTCATGTTTCTTCAGACTATCTTGCAACATGTGTTCCATGTTTTGTTAAGTTTGGACACTGCATTCACATAATTAGTCATTATGGTTCTCACTCAAAAAATATATCAGCCTACATCTCCACATGAGACCTTCAGACTTGGTGCCAATCCAGACATCACAGTCTCTTGTTTACATAATGTGTAATGTTGTATAATTATTTTATTACAGTCTTGTAGGGGGCTGCTTATTATTTATGGCATTCAAACTAACGAGAAATATAGTCAATCATTTTTCTAGCCAATGTTAAATGTGTAAACAACCTGTAGGCAAGGCATTGTTTTACCATGTGGATGAAGCATCTTTCAGGGCCAAAATGGTTCCCAGAAACCTTTTCTATGTAGATCACACCATCTGTATTTCTATTCTCATTCTACTGAATGCAGTTTCTTGTACCACCACATGGGGCCAGCAGTGTACTGTCACAAAAACACATAGGTTAAGAAGGAAAGTAGTACACTGCTTAGTACCGGTAAACATTTCAAACAGTACTGTTACATTGTCAAATGTAACCTCATACATAATTTAAGTGTGATGTTTAGTTGTCATGTAGAAAATGGTTTATTATAAAAAAATAGCTGTCTGATAACGAGTCAAAAATAATGAGGTGTTAAAAATCACCAGATAAGCTTCAATGTCTCACTGAAAATAGGTCAGGTTGTGTGCACTGCATTGTGGGATACATGTGCTCGGGTTGTACACTGCACATTCTGTTACAAAAAAATCCTTACTATGTGCAGAATAAACATAGTAGAAATTGTATGAGTAATATGGTAGTATGATACTCCTTAACTGTTTCAAATAATAAGTAACGTTAAAGTATGCAATTTATTTATAATGCAGGATAAAGGTGAATAACTAGGCAGATGAATGCACATGAACATTTAACAGTACACCTGATTATAAGGGCAAGACACTTTTAGTAAATTTTATTGTAATGTTACTTTATTTTGATGTTAATCAAAAATGTCCAATATTACAGTACAGTTCAGTTCAGTATGTTGTAAAGTATGGGTTTTGACTAAAATAATTTAATGTTATGGATGTGTAAAAATTTAAACAAAAAAAATGTATTACAGATGTTTAATAAATATTTCCTAAGAAATACATATAGTGAAAGAGACCTTCTTAGAATTTAGACATTTTCTTAGACATTGTGTTAACAGTATGATGTGAGGCTGAGTGAAGAAATTCACTCAATGGTAAGAATTATGAGGGTAAATCAAGTATATTGGATGGAAAGCTCCTTTATCAAGATGCATTTGAAACACAAGCCTTTTAAAGAATGTACAATCATACTAATATGAATATTAGGGGTGGAACGGTTCAACTTACTCACGGTTCGGTTTGTGTCACGGTTTCGGTACGGTTCGGTATGTGCTATGTTTAGGCAAAAACTATACTGTCAAATAAAAATAAAGAAAATAAGAATAATCTAACTACAAGCAACAGCACAAATAAATACAATAGAGTAAAGATACAAATAAAATAAAGTGATTTTCAGTTTTTTTTTTTAGGTAGGTCTAACATTAGTTTTCAGGTACAGAAATTGAATAAAGTAATGAAATGTAAAACAGCATTGCATATTTGACTGTATAAATTAAATATTAATCTTTATTAAAGTTACAAAAGCTATTCAATCAAGAGCAGTGAGTGATTTCTTTGTTGTTGCTGTTTGATTAATATTAAGAAAGTGCTGTCACTTTAAGAGAATGCCCTGATCCAGTGCACTGATACAGTACGTTCAGCCGGCTATGTCTGCTATAGGATACTTACCAAGACGGGCATTTTGACATAATTTTTGTGTGAATTTGTCCATTTAAACGCAATACTTCAGAGAAAGCTTAATATTTGCGCGTTCTGAGGCGCGGGTTTGCGCGCTTCGGATGAGCGCAAGCACAAATCTTCTCACTGCGCGTGTGAGCTCGCGTCCTCTGGCTCTTAAATGTTTAAACCGGGTGTGCCTCACACGTCCTGAAAAGTGAAGCTGCAGGCTCTTTGATCGCCCCCTGGTGGCTGGCTGCAGTACAGGTCATAAACCCCGCCCTCTCCATGTAAACGAATGGGACTAGAGTCAAAATAAAAAAATAAATTACACTTCCAATACAATTTTCCGAAAGATGGTTTTGGTCATTTAAGGTAGTTGTTATCACGCTGATATATGTTCAATTGTTCATTTTTGTGATAAGTTTGATTTTAGCTAGTAATGTGATGCTATAAAAATGGGGCGTGTTGTTATGGTTGATTGGGTCTGCGGGAGTTTGGGCGGGAGTTTGATACCGCGGCTCCACCTCACGACACTACTGCGCAGACTCTGGCTCCAAACAAATCCCTACTGCGCAGACTTTGCTCCAAATGACGTCATTTACTCAAGATGGCAGCGGCCATACTGAGATGCTTTGTCTTCACTTTATATAGTGGAAGGACTTTTATATAGTGGAAGGAATAGGAGACGCGTCATCCATCTTTTTTTTTTTACAGTCTATGGTTTAAACTGTCAAGGCTTAAACGAGTTTAGCTTAAACATAGATATCAACGTGTTCTGTTAAGGTCTCACCTGTGCGCGCGCGCTATCAGCACCCGGGTGATGACGGAATAAATGCTCATATTCCAGCATACGGCATTCGCATTGAACAAGAGTGAATGGTTTGTCCACGTTTTTTTTTTTTCATTGCTGTTGTTTTAATGTACTGGGAAGCCAGAATGCGCATCCATCAACAGAAACACACAGTGGCCGA
>NW_015642829.1:1159890-1176498 GCF_001515625.1 Sinocyclocheilus rhinocerous
ATTGGCATCACTGCAACAAATTTAATAGGTAATAAAAAAAAATTAAAACAAATGACATTATTTATACTTTGATTTCCTTCAATAAAAAGGAAATTGAGTAAGACAGTGTAAAAGGTGTGTGGACGTGTATTAGTTATCTAGCGCCTTGGTATAAAGGAGAAAACTTACTGGCCCTCGTCACTATCAAAGTTGCCCATTCTTGAATTAGACTATGCAGTTGATTCCTTATAAGATATCTTATTATATACATCTACATAGCTGACGCCCCTGTGTCCTACTTGACATGAAATGGAAGTTAAGTTCATCTTTTCTATCCTATTGTGATGTATATCCGAGCAGAACGGCTTCTTGAACAAGGAAAAAATTTGTAAGGCAGGATTTAATTTGGTCCAGCAGGAATTGATTGGATCATTGTCATTTGCTATTGCTGCGATTTCATGTGAGTGACAGATTGCTGGAGGGGAGAGGTTATTGTCCTGCCCTTGCAACAGTGAACATGTCGTCAGAGAAGAGAAGAGGTGATGGTGCAAGGGGGAAGAGAGGTTATTTTGATTGAAGATTACAAGGGCATGTGAATTAAAAATAAATAAATAATGATGTGCACAAATATCATTTATAAGAAACAAAAAAATCCTATTAAAAAATAATTTCATGCTGACTAAGTTTTACTTTTTTGTCACAGTCATCGACTAATCCAGAGATGAATTACACATAGCGGTTGAGAATGACATGGTATCAGATGGCTTTTAAACAAGACAATGCACTACACTGCCAGACTGTTTGCGTCAGTTCAAGGTTTGTTTGGAAACTGGACAAAAGTCTAAAATCAAGAACATTCACCTTTTGCTTATTTCCCCATTTAAGTGATTTTATAGCATGTATTCTGTAGGTGAATGAGAGTACTCACTTCCATATTCTGAAGAGCTGTGATCCTCCTGCACCTCCAACAAAGAAGTTTACAGCAAAGAGATTCCAGTTCTTGGGTATAATAACCAAAGAATACCTGGACCAAATAAGTCCTGAAAAACAGAGAGTGAGGGAGATTGGGATCTTTGAATTGTTTAGTTTTATTTAAATTTTTTTTGGTTACTGTGTGATATATACCTGTGGCAGTCAACACAGCAGATTGGGAGGTACTGAGTTTATCTGCTGGACGTGTCATGTCTGCTAAGCCAGCTATGACCAGACCCTGTGAGAAATCAGAAATTAAACTATTTATATATAAATAAATAAATATCAATCAATCCAAAGAACATCTAGATACTGTGTGTTGTTAATCTTACCCATTTAAACATTGGTGCCCAGAAGAAAACAGTCTTTGGACCTAAACAAAAAGCAAATCAATACAGTTAAACTCATGTTTCACAGGTCAAATGTGTGTAATTGTGACAGGTATCGGGTGATTCAACTTACAAAACCTAAAGCACTAACACAGAAGAGAATTATTAGGTGATTAAAAAAAATACACTTTACACTAAATACTTGTTCTTGCAAGTACACTTTGTGGTTGTGTTTTGTATACATATTGTACCAAATATGTATATCTTCCCAAGGTTTTTTTTTTACAGCACTAAAGGACACAGACTTGAACCTGCGTCACTGTGACCTGATGGTTCTGTGTTGTGGGTATGTGCACCACACCATGCCGAAGCTCAGACTTAAATTAATTTTCAATAAGAAATACAATATACAATGGCTGATGGTATAAATGTTTAACCAATTATGGATTATTATCTGTAAACAGTCAATGTTTAAATATTCAATAAGACTAAATGCACTGATCAGCTTCGTGGAGTTTGAGCCATCAGTGATCAACATAATGCAACAGACTTGTTTTAGAACATCTAAAAAAACAATCAGCATGTTAAAAATCCATTTTAATATAATTTAATAAAAGATCAGTCATCCCTAGCGCTAAATATGACCCCCCTCCCTCTGCCAAAGCTGAGGTAAAAATCTGCATGCCAGCACTGTTCGTTTAATCTTTTTTTAGTTTCTTGTCAGTCAACCTCTGTCCTCTGCTTATCAACACACATGTAATTTGATCTCTATTTATTCTACCACCAATGACTAGAACTATAAACACACTGACTCCCTTAAGAAAACTCATTATTCAGTAACAGACAATATTACCGAGAATGATTTCTGTTTCTCAAGGGCACTTTCCACAAATACAGTACACTTTGGTGACCCATAACATTGTTTTTCTTTTTTCTTTTTGTAGTATCTCTCTCATTACATGTACAATTAAAATTTTACACGAACAATGGATTATTGTTTCAAAAATCCATCCAAAATCATAAATAATACTAACACTTAGTAATACTAGTTGGAAAGTTACAATCACATAAATCAAGACTTTTAACAGCATTTAGTCATGCCCCAAAATTTGAAAACACATATAATTAGTTTAAACATATTTAGTTAAACACAAGTTTAGACATCGTTTCACTGACCAATTGTTTAAAATGAAAAGACAGTGTTATTTCTCACTTATGTATAAATACGTAAAAAAAAGAATTTTAAGCCCCATTTTGTACTCAAAATCATTGAAAGTGCCAAAAACACTCATAAAAGCAAGTATGGCAAGACCAGAACTGCAGACAACAATTCAGAATCAAAATAAATAAATTATAAATAAATACAAAATTATAATAATAATTGTAATACATTTCTACATATCATACAGTGGCTATAATTCATTACCATATAGATACGCCTCAAGCACCTTTTTAAAGGGGTCATATGATGCTTTTTAAAAGATCATTATTTTGTGTATTTGGTGTAACAGAATATGTTGACATGCTTTAATGTTAAAAAAACACATTCTTTTTCAAATACTGTACATTATTGTAGGTCCTCTATGCCCCGCCTCTCTTAAACGCTTCCTTTTCTACAAAGTCCCTCCTTCCGACAAGCGCAGTCTGCTCTGATTGGCCAGCTGACCCAGTGCGCCCCCCTCGCTCGCTCTCTCTCTCTCTCGCACACACACACACACACACGATGCGCAAAACTCCACATTTGAACAGTCAATAGCAAATACTTAAACTAATAACAAAACAGTAGCTGATTCAGAAGCGCCAGATTGTCATAGCAAAGTCAGAATTACCTCCTCTCCTAGGTTCACGAAAGAAAGGAAAACTTGAAATCGCATCATATGACCCCTTTAAAACATTTTCTATATCTTAAACCTAAATTCCATTCTAGGCTATGCATCTAAGTAGACTAATTCTGATCTGTTCGTGTACCAAGTTCATTATTACCTTTATTTTAAAGCATTGGAGTCACTGTTTTTGACCTTAAACAATGAGACAAAAACACCTGCTCAGGTAGCAGTCTCTATGACTGCACCGTCATATGCAACACTTCAGGGCATGCTGCCACCTCAAGGATCAGTATCAGTCACAAATAAGCTGTCACGCTTACAGCATTTGCGTTACCTGCAGGGTGGTTATAAACGGGTCTCAGTTTAGCCGGTAGCATATGCTCGATCCTGTCGAGGATTCTGTGGTAAGAAGCTCTCAGCCCCACTATAGCCATGATGACTGCTAAGCAAGCTAAATGCTAACACTGCACGCACGAAAATACCGCTTAGGACATGCAAAGCACTCTGCTGCTATTGTCCCGTGATGTTTCCAAAAGGCAAGAGACCGTAGTCAGGAAAACAAGACCTTTGGACACGCATAAAGTACAAAGTCTACGTTATTGTCCTACTTTCGACCTTGCTAATGCAGTTTACTCCTATGTTGTCATGTGAAGTGTCAGTCAATTGCGTCATGACGTAGTTGAGCCTCTAAGATGAAGGATTGGTTAATGTGGTCACGCCTCTGTGTGATTGGCTGGAAGGGGTTCGCACGCTGTTGAAAGGCGGGGCCTGGTCAGGTCGCATTGAGAAAATAAGCTGTTTTCGCGGTTATGTGTAGAGATTGTTATTGTGGAATGCTGGGCGTGAAAGTTAAAAGTTTCCATTAATTTCTTAAAAAAAAAAAAATCGTCATTCACAGGGTTCAGAACAAACATTTATCAATTGGCTGATTTGTTTAATACAATGCAGTGTGTTATTTAAATACACTGCATTGCGTTTATATTTGCAAGACGTGTTTTGTCTAAATTAGTTGTACACTTTATTCTTGTCAAATAGGTCTACATATTTTTCATATTTTAAAACTATATTTACAATTGAATTACATTTTTTTAAATGAGTGTTATTACTGTCGTCCAGACTGCTGCTGATATAGTGTTGTTCTTGTGTTTTTAAATCCCTAAAATATTTTAATTCCTTGTTTTTATTCCTGTATTTTTTAAAGAAAATAAATGGGACATGTTACTTTTCTCATCGCTTTTAAGTAGGGACCAATCACCAGTTTCCATTTTTGAAATAAAGACATTACCATGGGTAGTTTTATCCGCACGTCAGTTACCAAATCTTCTCAACTAATAGCTTTAAACTACTGTTACATATACTTGAAACAAAAAATAGTGTTGAGATTTGAATGCAATCAGGGATCCTCAGGGATCCTCGATTCGGCGTAACTTCTACGCACGTTTGACGCTCTCCAGACTCCAGAGCGACCCGCCCATTCCCTTCCATTGGCTTTGGGCTCGAGATGGATTTGACGTACCAGAGCAGCAGAGGCTAAAGCGGATAGCCAAACAAGAAACACAATATTTTACTACACCTCAAAGCAGCCATGCACAAAGTGTCGGAAACGGATCGCCGCGGTGTTGTCGATTTTGAGGAGTAATATTCTCTCATTCGTCCAGTGTCAGTTGTCGATGAACTTATAGCGACTATTAGGCGCTGTAAAAGGAAACAATAATAATCAAACGGCACGGAAGGAACACAAACACACAAGAAAATCGTCTGCTCTACCCTTTTCCATCCATGCATGTCTCAACATTAGAGGTTTAAACACCATGTCCTGCTCTGGCAACCTCATTTGGGATGTGCGAAAACGCACTATTGGATGCACAGATCCATATGCGGTCAGGACAAATTATTTAGGTAAGAAACTACGACCACTCACACCGTTGCACTTGAAAGTCATCTGGGAGACTTGTTTACGAAGACTTTCTAGGTGACAGCTGTCATTTGAGCTTGTACACAGGACAGGGACACTGGTTAAAGATCATCTGACCTGTTACTCTGATGCTGATCTGTTTTCAGAACGACGTGTTATCGGTGTTATTGGTTACATTTTGATTCAGAAAAAAAAATGAAATGTCCAGCTGATTTGTCTGGGAAGAGCTCTGTCTTCGATTGCATTGTGTTGATATTCAGATTTAAGAGGAGTTTTCTCCTTCCCTTTCTGCCTTGTGATGATTTCTGCTTATTTAAACTTATATTATTAAATAGGCAAATGATGCATATCTCATTAAATATGCACAATTGCATATTATATCAAAAGTGAAATAGACCCCACAGAAAATGCCACAAATGCTATTATTGTTTAATGCCATCAATTCTTCATGAGTCCTTTGTTTAAATATGTTCTAAAATATATAAGCAAACATGGCATATAAAAATGAACCATTTGTAAGATAAAATAAAGTGCCCAGAAAAATTATTTTTGAAAACCACTCTGACAATTAAGAACAATATAGTAGAAGAAGCAATATCTAAAAGTAAAAGTATCTACCTATCATGAGATATTAATAGGCTTGTGTTTTTACATTTTACAGTATGTATGCAAATTGGTGTATGCATTCATTGAATATCAGCACAAATCTTTACGGTAATGAAGGGAATCTTAGTGTGAACAGGTTGTTTAATCCTTCAAAACATGCAAAACACAATTTTATTTGTTGATATGGGACAATTGCTGTTGTGGTTTAATAACTTTAGACACAGGGTTTCTTTTTTACATGGGTGACCTTGATGCACCATCAAATTTCAAGGTTCTTGTACTGACAAACAGCACTAGCTCTTGATTTCTGACACAAAACATGTTGTGTTTCTGGAATGATTGTCAGTATTAAGTACAGATTCATATGGTTTGCGGAAATCTTTGATTTATTGCCGTAAAGGAAATGAAAATTAGCCACCTGGCTAAATCTGGCACATTTAACGTAGATTTTTATGTATTATTAATGTGTATTGTCCCTGATTAAATAAATAATTAAAAAAGAATTAAATATATCGTTTAGCTCATATTTATTTTTTGATAGAGACCCTTAGTATTACCATATTAGGATTGTAAAATGTTTCCAAAAAAGTTCATAGTTCACACACACACACACACACAAAATAAAATAAAATAAAATTCTGTCTTGGCGGACTTCAAAGCACACGTATGTAATAAAATCCACCTAGTCTGACCCAAATATGTATTTTAGACAATACAAGTTTAGCTCATTTCTTCTCTGTACCCTAAGAATTGGATGCTGGATTCTATGTGATTAATGGAGTGTGCCAGTATGTTCAGTCTTTGGTGTCTGTGAGCTGTTTTACTCTGGATCTCACATTCAGATAGTGATGACAGCATATCGTTCAGAGTGTTCCGTATTTAGCTCGGCTCTCATTCATGTTATAAAGCCTGCCAATGCTTACGGTTAGAAACAGAGCAGCCAAAACAACAACACAGAGTATCTCTGTTTTATGCATTTGTGAATGGATTGAGAGTGGAATTTAACCTACATTGCTTTTGCATGAATTTTAAATTTTGCTTTCTGTTGGCAGACCATTTTCTGTGAGGTTGTACCATCAATGCATAGAGCAGTGTCATCTCAGGCTACTGCTGTTCTCCAGGCTCACACCATTGAAAATGGTTGACCTAAGTTTGGCACTTGCTATTTGTAGCTCCTTATTACACAGGCTGAAAATACAGCCATGGAAAGATCTGTCTTTTACCAGCCACACACAGATATCCGCTTGTCAGGAACAGAAACGTAAATGTTATAGATGTTTCTTAATGCAAACAGTGTTGAATGTGAGTAGGTATAGTTGTTGTACAGCACCAATATTTGGGCCTAAACCACAGTGTTTGCATGTCAAATAAATCTGAGGTATTTTTATAAGAGATTAGACAAAAAAAACTAAAACAAGAACCAAATCAGGGTGGTTGACATTACTACAACAACGTACGACAGGATGTTTTCTGTCTTTGTACAGCAACTCAGCAAATGCTGGAGGTAATGTAATAGTCTTCTGGCGTTTCTCCAAAGCAATGAAGATTTCAGCAGTCATTAACAATCATTCCAGCCTCCTCACCCACATAATATAGTTTCATGGATGCTTCAGCTTAGATTTACACCATAAATGAGCTTTCAGGTTTAGATTATTGTGCCTGTTATTCATATAAACTTAAAGTAAACTGCCTCTGATTGTACTGTACAGCTAAGCTCAGCTTAAAGGAACACTCCACTATTTTTGAAAATAGGCTCATTTTCCAACTCCCCTAGAGTTAAACAGCTGAGTTTTACCGTTTTCGAATCCATTCAGCCGATCTCCGGGTCTGGCGGTAGCACTTTTAGCTGTAGCTTAGCATAGATCATTGAATCTGATTAGACCGTTAGCATCTCGCTCAAAAAAGACCAAAGAGTTTCTATATTTTTCCTATTTAAAACTGCAGCAGGCGCAATGATATTACGCAGCGCCTGAAAATAGGCTTATTGGAAGTTACCTAGCTGGGAGGTGGTCACGTTGGTTAAGGTCACGTTGGTTATGTTGACAGAAGTTAGCCTATTTTCAGGCGCTGCGAAATATCATTTTCTGTCGGACTTAGTACACGATGTAACTACAGAAGAGCCACGTTTTAAATAGGAAAAATATAGAAACTCTTTGGTGCTAACCAAAGATGCTAACGGTCTAATCGGATTCAATGATCTATGCTAAGCTACAGCTAAAAGTGCTACCGCCAGACCCGGAGATCGGCTGAATGGATTCGAAAACGGTAAAACTCAGCTGTTTAACTCTAGGGGAGTTGGAAAATGAGCCGTAAATGGCTGAATTAAATGTGTATTGAATGTGGGACAGGTCAAATATATGTCCTTGTTGTTATTCTCTTGTGTGAATTAACAGACAATACAAATGATCTTGTACATGAAAATTGCCACAATAAAATTAATTAATTTTTTTCCCCTCTATAGGCAGAAGAGAGTTCGTGCAACGACTGAAGCTCGAAGCCGTTCTCAGTGTGCACGATGGATGTGTAAGTCTTTAAAGTCTTTGTTTCACCTGTGATGATGTCTCTAGTTGTGTCTGATGCTCCTCCCCCAGCAGTCTTTTTTGTTGGCTAATTTTTTTCCTTGATAAATGTGCCCGTAGGAGAATGTGTCTGTCTGGGTTATTTTGTCTCAGGGGAATCACTGTGCTTGTATTTTGTGTGAGTGTTGTGTGTGCGTCTCTTTCTGCCCACTTATCAGTGGCTCCTGTTCTTTATCTGTCAGTGATTTAAACTCAAATGCTGATAGGCACCAGGCAGCCATTGGGGATGTCATTTTGTCAGTGCAGCTTTACTGTTGGGACATCCAACAAAGCCATGTACTCTAATTGCAAGCCTCGCAAATGACACACACTCCAATATAACAATTAACAGGCTTTAACAAACTCGCAAAACCATGGTTGGAGCAGGTTTCAATTTGTTTGTGTCAGTGAAAACGATTCTGTATTTTGCTACTGTCTGGAAACGTCCCTCATACTGAGTATGATAGTAACACAGAAACACAGCAGGAAAAGATGGCAGCACTTTAATATGTCTACCGAGGACTGTTCACAAACAGATACAACACATCACCTTTGTAAAGCTCCTGCTGGTAGATGCCATAAATATACTGGATGCAATGAGCATCTTTCTCAACTGACGGCCATTCAAAAATATCTGTATATTATGTGTCAGTGTATTATGTATTCTGATGAAATACACTAACGTTTAAAAAGTTTTGGGTCAGTAAGATTTTTATTTTTTTTGTTGAAAGAAATTAATTTGTTCAGTGCACTAAAATGCACTAAATGAATCAAAAGTGGCATTAAAGATTTGAGTAATGTTACAAAAAAAAATGTATTTCAAGCATACATATCTAGTTCTCTCCCTAAAAAGAACATTGCATTTGTGTCTTTACTGCTTTATAAAAGCTATCCCTATTTGTAGAAATTGCTAACAGATGCAGTTTATAAACAGTTTGTTTATTCCATTTGATCAGATGGCCTTCCTCTTTTACTCTTTCTGAACTGTGTCAGCTGATGTGTAAAACCAGGACAAATGTACAGAATACCTGCTGTGCATTTTTAACTACAAGAAGAGTCGGGTATCTTTTATCACCTGGCTTTGGGGTAACATTTCAGGTTCTGATCCAGTGTTGCCTCGTTTAAAGCAGACTCCCCGCATTCACTAATGACACAGTTCAGGCTGCTTTCAGCGCTTGTTATTTTAACATGCAGTGCATCTTAACACAATCTAATTCCATCTCGCCACTACACAAAGCAGAACCGCAGAGTGAAAAGCGGAAGAGCAGAATAAGGGATAAATGCTTAATCCCTCCCAGTGATGTTATTTTAGAAAGGAAGAGGTCAAAGGAAATGGACCCTGTGTGATGAGGTTTGAGCTGCTCTAGAAAGAGGAGGAAAAGCGTGAAATATTGATCGCTTGCTCTTAAAGGCACAGGCAGCACACACTACCTCAGTCCATTTCAGCTCTAAAATCTTAAAGCAGGATTTTAGGTGATGGTTAAAATAATAATGTTATCAGTGATGCTCAGTTAATGATGTCAACAAATAGAAATGACTTTCTTCTGTGGAACACGAATTCTTCAAAATATCTCCTTTTGTGTTCCAAAGAAGAACTTATATGGGTTTTTGCATCAATGATGACAGACTGTTCATTTCTGGTGCACTATTTCTTTAAAGAAATTGATGGAGATATGTTAAATTATGGCACAGTTTATGGAACAGAAGAAACAAGCTTTTCAATTTAAGAAATTGGTGTTTATATTAGCTGGTTTTCATGTTTCTTTAAAGGTTAACACCATATCCTGGAATGACACAGGAGAATACATCTTATCAGGTTCCGATGACACTAACTTGGTTATCACAAACGCTTACAACAGAAAGGTAAGTTAAAGACACAAATGCTACAAATAAAATATTGAATTATTTTGAATAGCTGGCATACAGTCAGTACCATATTGGTTATCTTACTATATTAGAATTTTTAATGATCCGTATTGGTCAATATTGGATGTGATTCGCTCTAATTTACATACTTGTATAGATTACCTTTGCTGTCGTCTAATACTCATTAAAAGTTAAACTATAAGAACTAAGTGATAATTTAATAACACTGTTAAATGTATTTTTTTTAGTAAGCTGTTATTTTTTTAATTATTGATTTAAATTTTATAGCATTTTATTTTTCATTTATTTAGATAAAATACCATTTAGATTAAGTTCTATAGAATATAGAATATATAACAGCCATTTATTAGTTATAGGTCATAACATGAAAATAACTCTCATCTCTCTCAATCAATATCTGCCAGAATTTTCTAGAAAAGAATCTAAAAAAGTGGATGCATTGAATTCTGATCTTTTTAAAATGTTAAAGCTTGATTAAAGGCACAATATGTATTTTTCGCTGCTAGAGGGCGCGTATTCAAAATAAAGAAATAGACAAAGGCGTAGTTTGATGACACCGTGACCGAGTGTGGAATCATGGGAGTTGTGGTCTTCATCCCCACAGCCGATGCAATCCGACGGGACTCGGGCAGAAATCATGTTCATGGATGAGCTAATGATTTGTTAAAGGGTGTATGACGTCATTGGCAGGTGACACAATGACACTATGGACACGTGTCATTGTGGTCCGTACACTATGGTCCGTGGCACACTATGGCACACTATGGTCCGTGTCACTAATTAAAATTGCTTATTTCTCTGGATTTAAACATTCTTCTAAACATTTGGGATAATGTAAGTACACAAGTCAGCAAAATATATAACACTGTTCTAGTGGTTTTTGGATATTTTAATAAAAAAATCTTACATATTGTGCCTTTAAACTAACCCTGTGCAGATCAGTGGCCTATTTGTTGATGTTTTGTTCAGTTATGTTAAAATTGCCATACTGTACTTTTGCCTTTAGGTAAAGACAACTATTCGTTCAGGACACCGGGCCAACATCTTCAGCGCAAAGTTCATGCCCCACACTAACGATCAACAGATTGTGTCCTGCTCAGGAGATGGCATCATTTTCTACACACACACAGAGAAGAGCCAAGAAATCAACAGGCAGTGCCAGTTCACCTGCCACTATGGCACTGCTTATGAGGTACAATGTTATTTAAAGAGCACAGTGAGAAGGAAATAAAAGACACAAGAGGGATTGGGAATGTATCTCTGTGTCAGCAATGTCTTTGTTTGCAGTTGACGTGTGGCGAGGTGGAGGTTGACGTCTCACATATTTCTCTCTTTCTGATTCTATCTACAGATAATGACAGTGCCAAATGACCCATATACCTTTTTGTCCTGTGGAGAAGATGGTACAGTGAGGTGGTTTGACATGCGGATGAAGACGAGCTGCACAAAAGAGGACTGTAAAGATGTAAGAAGAATTTGACTGTGTAGTAGATGCATACATCATCAAATACTGTATATCCAAAAGCTCAGCATGTTTCTTCCTGGTAGAGCTCTGGGGAGGAGCTGTACTGATCTGAGATCAGGCTCCCCTCCCACACCGTTAAGTCTCACCATTACAGCTGGTGAATAACACTGATGCAGAACCTGCACCTCAGATACGTTTTTATGAGGAAGCAGCCTCCAACCGTGATTTCTCTACCCACAGAGTGTGTGTGGTGAGGACGCTATTAGCATTAGGGCACGATTGCTTTCTGTTGCTATCAGAAGGCATTTTTTTGTGAGGCAAAGACTACAAGCACACTACTTGTAAGTGCTGTTTGGATCTCTGCTTGGGTTCTGTTAGTAGCAGGGCTTCAAACTACTGTATACAATACATGTGAAGCAGGATTTTGAACCAATTAGATTTTTTTTTTTTTTTTTGTGGGCGGAACTATTAAATAAAATATTAAAATATAAAATAAATGCAATTTGGTTTGATATTTTGTTGATTGAATGGCAAGGTTTTTAACCTTTATTTGTGAAGATGCTGCAAGTGGTCCTTGAGAACCTAGAAAAAATATTTATACTTATAACTTATACATTATGTAACATATAATTTATACTTATAATGGTATATATGGTAAATGCAGTAACATTTATACTTTTTTAAAAAAATTAATAGTTGCTAATTTCATTTAGTAAGGGTGCATTAAATTGATCAAAAGTTCCAGTAAAGACTATTTATAATATTACAAAAGATGTTTGAAATAAATGCTGTTCTCTTGACCCTGTTCTTTGCACACCCTGAAAAATGTTTCACAGTTTCCACAAAAATATTAAGCAGCACAACTGTTTTCAACAGTGATAATAATATCTTTTATATTTAGCATTTGGAATCATTTATGGATCTGTGTCTTTTCTGGTTTGATTACTGCAATGAGAGGTCTTAAACTCTCAGAACTCATTTGAGAAGAATAGCCCACATATTCAAGTTCCCCTTAAAAAATACTTCACATCCTCTGAATCTACAAAACATTTGTTCCTCCTTTAAACTAGAAAAAGCCCAACGTTTTAAATGCTTTCTTCAAATGATCTTAAAAAGGTTTCTCTGTTTCACTAGGTAACTACATGGGCAGGGGGACGATCGGCATGTGTGTACGTTTCGTCCCAGCGCACCTGTCCACCAAATCCTGCCGCGTCACCTCTCTGTGTTACAGTGAAGATGGACAAGAAGTGCTGGTCAGTTACTCCTCTGACTACATCTACCTGTTTGACCCCAAAGCTGACCAGGCCAGGGAGCTCAAGGGCCCTTCTGACGAGCGGCGAGAGGAGGTAAGCAGATATCAGGAGGATGTTCTTTGGCCATTTTTACACTAGAGCTTGGTGAGCAAATGATGAGAGCAGAGGCTGCATTGACTGAAAATTTTCTGATGTTTTAAAAACATCTCTGAATAATTCAAAATGCTTTACATCATTTAGGCCTAGATAAAAACAGATAAAAAGTAAAATAAAGTATCGTTTCCTTACTTCAGAAACATTCCCTTAGTATAGGAAGGTAATAGAGATTAAAAGTGAAGAAAAAGGGAGAAAAAGATTTTAAAGCACTCTTTGAAAATATAGACAGATGGAAAGATGTGTGTATTGAAATGAGAGACTTCAAGTGTAGACCAGTGGAATTATTCATGGGAAATTGTTAATTAAATCGGATGACCAGATCACAAGAATACAGTGTCTCTTGTCATTTTCACATTGTGAGAGCAGAACAAAATAGAGAAACCCAAGAATCTGCAACACAGCGCTTGACAAGACTCCAACAGCTCTTGCCATAGTTCTTGTGATATCAGTGCGTGCTACATTAAAAATACCCAGCATTTCAAAATGTAACCATATCATGGGTAGCTTGAGGTTTGATATAAATGCATTGATTTAAACTAACCTTTTAATTTTGCAAATCAAACGTTTTCATACCGAATTAAAGGAACTGTTCACCCAAAAATGAAAATTTGTCAAAAATTTACTCGCCATTCAAGATGTACATGAGTTTGTTTCTTCACTGGATCAAAAGATTTGGAGAAATTTAACATTATATCTCTTGCGCTCCAGTGGATTCTCTGCAGTGAATGGGTACCGTCAGATTGAGAGTCTAAACAGACTGATAAAAACATCATAATAATCCACATGTAATCCACACAAGTCCAGTCCATCAGTTAACATCTTGTGAGGCAAAAACCTGTGTTTGTAATAAACAAATCCATCTTTAAGGTGTTTAAACCGTTGCCAGTCCATAATCCTATAATAAAATGCCAGTCCATAATCCATAATAATGCTTCCCCTAGTGAAAAAGTTCATCCCCTGTTGTCCTCTCACATCAAAATCCACCAACATATTTGTTTAGGACTTTTTTTACTTGTAAATGGTGCATGATCTGTGCATATTTCTATTTTTGAACCAATTAGATTTTTTTTTTTTTTTTGTGGGCGGAACTATTAAATAAAATATTAAAATATAAAATAAATGCAATTTGGTTTGATATTTTGTTGATTGAATGGCAAGGTTTTTAACCTTTATTTGTGAAGATGCTGCAAGTGGTCCTTGAGAACCTAGAAAAAATATTTATACTTATAACTTATACATTATGTAACATATAATTTATACTTATAATGGTATATATGGTAAATGCAGTAACATTTATACTTTTTAAAAAAAATTAATAGTTGCTAATTTCATTTAGTAAGGATGCATTAAATTGATCAAAAGTTCCAGTAAAGATTATTTATAATGTTACAAAAGATGTTTGAAATAAATGCTGTTCTCTTGACCCTGTTCTTTGCACACCCTGAAAAATGTTTCACAGTTTCCACAAAAATATTAAGCAGCACAACTGTTTTCAACAGTGATAATAATACATTTTTCTTGAGCACCAAAAAAGAGCACCAGAAATCATATTACGTTTTCTGAAGAATAATGTAAATCAGAAGACTAGACTAATGGCTGCTGAAAATTCAGCTTTGCCATCATGGGAATAAATTACATTTTACAAAATATTAGAATCAAAAAATGTAAAATAATAGTAATACTTCTATTTAATATATTATATTCCTCTCAATCAATCATATATCTAAAAAAACAGAACTGTTCTTTCTATTTGACCTTTGTGTTTTTTGTGTTTGTGTTTATTTAAAGATTTCCTGATAACCTCTTTATGTTTGTTACTATCCACATATTTATTCCTCTCTCCCTCTCTATGTCATTGCCCACTTTCTCTCTTTCTATGCTCTCCCTTATCAGGACATTTTGATTAATTGCCGGAGAGCCGCTACCTCAATATCCATTTGCCCCCTGGTCCCCTACTATCTCGCTGTGGGCTGCTCAGATAGCTCAGTGAGGATCTATGACAGAAGAATGCTGGGAACAAGAGCTACGGGTGAGAAATAGTTCATGTTCAGCATTTCAGCCTTTTATTCTTTTATTCTCCATGTGATTTAATGATCTTTTATATTTAGCATTTGGAATCATTTATGGATCTGTGTCTTTTCTGGTTTGATTACTGCAATGAGAGGTCTTAAACTCTCAGAACTCATTTGAGAAGAATAGCCCACATATTCAAGTTCCCCTTAAAAAATACTTCACATCCTCTGAATCTACAAAACATTTGTTCCTCCTTTAAACTAGAAAAAGCCCAACGTTTTAAATGCTTTCTTCAAATGATCTTAAAAAGGTTTCTCTGTTTCACTAGGTAACTACATGGGCAGAGGGACGATCGGCATGTGTGTACGTTTCGTCCCAGCGCACCTGTCCACCAAATCCTGCCGCGTCACCTCTCTGTGTTACAGTGAAGATGGACAAGAAGTGCTGGTCAGTTACTCCTCTGACTACATCTACCTGTTTGACCCCAAAGCTGACCAGGCCAGGGAGCTCAAGGGCCCTTCTGACGAGCGGCGAGAGGAGGTAAGCAGATATCAGGAGGATGTTCTTTGGCCATTTTTACACTAGAGCTTGGTGAGCAAATGATGAGAGCAGAGGCTGCATTGACTGAAAATTTTCTGATGTTTTAAAAACATCTCTGAATAATTCAAAATGCTTTACATCATTTAGGCCTAGATAAAAACAGATAAAAAGTAAAATAAAGTATCGTTTCCTTACTTCAGAAACATTCCCTTAGTATAGGAAGGTAATAGAGATTAAAAGTGAAGAAAAAGGGAGAAAAAGATTTTAAAGCACTCTTTGAAAATATAGACAGATGGAAAGATGTGTGTATTGAAATGAGAGACTTCAAGTGTAGACCAGTGGAATTATTCATGGGAAATTGTTAATTAAATCGGATGACCAGATCACAAGAATACAGTGTCTCTTGTCATTTTCACATTGTGAGAGCAGAACAAAATAGAGAAACCCAAGAATCTGCAACACAGCGCTTGACAAGACTCCAACAGCTCTTGCCATAGTTCTTGTGATATCAGTGCGTGCTACATTAAAAATACCCAGCATTTCAAAATGTAACCATATCATGGGTAGCTTGAGGTTTGATATAAATGCATTGATTTAAACTAACCTTTTAATTTTGCAAATCAAACGTTTTCATACCGAATTAAAGGAACTGTTCACCCAAAAATGAAAATTTGTCAAAAATTTACTCGCCATTCAAGATGTACATGAGTTTGTTTCTTCACTGGATCAAAAGATTTGGAGAAATTTAACATTATATCTCTTGCGCTCCAGTGGATTCTCTGCAGTGAATGGGTACCGTCAGATTGAGAGTCTAAACAGACTGATAAAAACATCATAATAATCCACATGTAATCCACACAAGTCCAGTCCATCAGTTAACATCTTGTGAGGCAAAAACCTGTGTTTGTAATAAACAAATCCATCTTTAAGGTGTTTAAACCGTTGCCAGTCCATAATCCTATAATAAAATGCCAGTCCATAATCCATAATAATGCTTCCCCTAGTGAAAAAGTTCATCCCCTGTTGTCCTCTCACATCAAAATCCACCAACATATTTGTTTAGGACTGTTTTTACTTGTAAATGGTGCATGATCTGTGCATATTTCTAT
>NW_015642829.1:1178939-1183671 GCF_001515625.1 Sinocyclocheilus rhinocerous
TTTTTTTTTTTTACTTGTAAACATCTGTGCCTTTTTACTCTCCCGATTCAGACGAGACAACTTTTTCACTGGAGAATGCAATATTATGGATAGAGGACTCGTTTGAAATTTAAAAAACGTCTAAATGATGGATTTGTTTCTTACAAACACAGCTTTTCACTTCACAAGACATTAATTGATGGACTGGAGTCGTGTGGATTCACAGTTTCCACAAAAATATTAAGCAGCACAACTGTTTTCAACAGTGATAATAATACATTTTTCTTGAGCACCAAAAAAGAGCACCAGAAATCATATTACGTTTTCTGAAGAATAATGTAAATCAGAAGACTAGACTAATGGCTGCTGAAAATTCAGCTTTGCCATCATGGGAATAAATTACATTTTACAGTGTATTAAAATAGAAAACAGTTATTTTAAATGATTATATTTTAATTGTTTTTACTGTATTTGAAATCAAACAAGTGCAGCCTTGGTAAGCACAAGACTTCTTTCAAAAACATTTAAAAGGGTTCTTACCCTTTGACTGGAGTCGTGTGGATTACTTGTAGATTATTGTGATTGTTTTATCAGCTGTTTGAACTCTCATTCTGACGGCACCCATTCACTGGTGGATTCATTGGTGAGCAAATGATGTAATGCTAAATTTCTCCAAATCTGTTGAGCCAATGAAGAAACAAACATCTTGGATGGCCTGGGGGCTGAGGGTGAGTGAATTCTCAGAAATTTTAAATTGTGAATCTTCATGGAAAACAAGCAGGATTTTAAAGTGAACTGTACTAGTATGTGAAAGCATGAGACCTATGCATGCTCTGAGTACATGTACTTGACTACAGACACCAGAGTGCTGCTTATTCACTCTGAAGCATTCAAACTATGTATCATGTAATCAAATTGCAACCTTTTGTGGTTTTATAATCGCACAAGACCATATCGTACTTTTGATTTGAATTCCGTAATGTGTGCAGCCCTAATGGAAATGGAGCCAGACATCTGAAAGTCAAGAGCGACTGGTCTGGGGGCAAGTGTGTGCAATCTGTTCTTGCCTAAGGTGAAAACTAAATAAAGGACTTTTGAAGTTCTCTGCACTCTTGTCTCATGCACTCTGTGTAATCCTCAGCAGTACTGTGCTTCAGTGGTGCAGTTTGAAATGAGTTTTGTAGAGAAGTGTCGGAGAGGACGGATCAAACGACGTTGCTGCTATGGTTTAGGATGTGGATCACTGCTTGCTGCACTGCTGAGTGATATTTCCTTGTTAAGACTGATTCTGGCCGGGGAATAAAAATATGCAATAGGGAATTTTATATCTTAATACCATATTGATGTTTTAATACATCTATTCTGTGAGTGAAACTGTACAGTTACACAGCATAATTACATTATTTAAAATATATTTTTCAAAGTACAATTCATTTATTTTACGCGTAAAACAATTGAATGAGGAAATATATGACTGAGTGCACCGTTAAGGGAAAGAAAAAGCAAAGGAAGTTAGACAGGCGTTGTGATTGTTACATCGTGTACTAACCAGGCATGATGTAACACGTTTCCAGCAACAATTATCTGTCACAATGTGTAGAATCCTTGATACCACTAAAAACATTCGCAGCCAATCAGCCAGAAGCATAACGTCCATTCAGATGTGCCTCTGGTTTTATTTTAAAAAGAAGTTTCTTTCTGTTATGCTCACCAAAGCTCCATTTATTTGTTCTTAAGATACATTAAGAACAGTAATATTGTGATACATTTTTACAACTGAAAATAACTGTTTTATATTTTAATATATTTTAAAATTCAGTATATTCCTATAATGACAGATGAATTTTCAGCAGCATTACTCCAGTCTTCAGTGTCACATGATCCTTCAGAAATCATTCTAATATGCTGATTTGGTGGTCAAGAAATATTTCTTATTATCATAAATCTTGAAAACAGTTTTTGCTGCTTAATATTTTTGTGGAAACCATGATACATTTGATGAATAGAAAGGCCAAAAGAACAGCATTTGTTTGATTTTTACTTTACTCTCACTTTTTATCAATTTATTGTATCCTTCCTCAATAAAAGTGTTAATGACTCCATTACTGACCCCACGCTTTTGAAAGTTAGTATATTATGTACATATATATTTTGTTATGCATATATACTCAAACATAAGTCTCCTTAATCTAAACTGCCAGTCTACATACTCTTCACTCTTCCACCACTATAGTGGTGAAATTTGCTGGGTCACCGTTTTGGTCCCTTCAGCTGTTGTACGGTGTGATCAGCTGTGTCCGGATCCCCCGCGATCAGATTCCTTTCCAAATAGAGGTGCAAACACACGCAGAGCTCCACAGCTGAGACAGAAATAGGCACCCAGTGCACTGTGACTGCCAGTGAGAATGAAGGTGCTCCTGTTGACTTCAATAAATCTTTGCTACAACACTAAGGTTTTACTAAACTGTTTTGCAATCAGTGAATGTGGAGCTAGAGCAGTGTGAAATTGTTGAGGGCTTAGTACGGTTTACTTGTATGTATGGTATTCAAACTCATTGTAGGCAGCAGAGATATTCGAGAGGGGCCCTCTTAGGACCTCTATAGTATAGCTTATTCATTAGAATGAGGCCCATCCATTACAAAAAAAATTTCCAAAGGCCCTGCTAGTGAAGTATAGTGAACTAATCTAGTACTGGTTAAAAAGGCAATCAAGAATTCAAATTTACATTTTAAATATAAAAATAATATTTTAAAAGAGCCAATCTGAGTACTGCAGGTTAGCTCATTTTATTCCTCCACGTGAAGTGGAGAGAAGCTGCAGTGCTCATTATTAGATTATTTTTAGGATGATGAACGCATTGGTCTCTGACGTGCTTTGTTTGGTCTAATGTGGCTGTGTTAGAGCCGGTACTTGTCTTGTTAATGCACCTTAGCACCCAAAATAGAGAATCCCGACTGACTGAGATGGTAAAAGTGTGAGAGTGAGGCACGTGGCAAGGTGGCCTCAATAGTTTATCCCATCAACATCCTAAGGTCTTTAATTTTTTTCAGACTAATGATAGTTGGATATAAAAAACCACTTGATACATATTGTAGCAAATTGAGTGTTGCTTTTTAAAGGGATAGTTCACCCCAAAATTTACTGTCTTTCTTCTGTGGAACACAAAAGAACATATCGAGGGGTGAGAACCAGAAGGGTGTAAGTGACATTTTTGGTGAAATGGAGATATATATATCAAATGAAAGCTCTTAATGACCTCTTTCTACTGGCAAAAGTACTGTCATCCATGAGTGTACAAATTTTTATTATAAATAATTGAAATCAGTACACAAAGTCAGATCAAACTATGGTAAAAGTTTTGTTTTGGCTCTCCTGTAAAGTTGGTGAAATGTCACTTACACCTTTCTGGTTCTCACCCCTTTGAAAATGTCTGTTTTTTTTTTCTTGAATGTATTTTTAAAGTCAGCATTGGACCCCATTGTCTTTAAAAATACATACATTACATTACATACTTTATGCTAAAGCCATTAAAATAATCATTATTTATGTACAGAGTCATATTCTTGTTTATTACATTTTAATTGTACTATATTTTAACTTTGGTGGCACAAATATACATTTAGTTGAACTTTAACTTCTTACTTTGTGCTCTGGTTGATGTGCTCTGGTTGAAGTGAACTTAATATTGCATTTTTGTCTAATGCTTATTTTACTTTTTTTTTTAATTACTTTTTATCGAACAATGTAATTGGTGAACCCCCTGTTATAGACCTCTGGTTTCAATCCATGATGGCAATTCTGTTTCACTTTACCATTATGATATCTGTCCTCATTTAAATGTTTGTTGGTCATACTTCCTGCAAACGTGCCAGACTAGATGATTCTAAAGTTATTTTAGGGCGTGTGAGAGGTTTTGACTGTGACTGACAGCTTGTTGATGTGTCTTCCCACAGCTGAGGCAGCCCCCGGTCAAGCGCTTGCGTCTGAGAGGTGACTGGTCAGACACAGGACCACGCGCTCGGCCTGAGAGCGAGAGGGAGCGTGATGGTAAGATGAGAATGCGCAGCACGGATGGTACATATACAGGGGTGAATAAACACTGAGAGCTCTGTTTACAAACACACTTATTGGGTGACTTCATATTAATGCACCAGGAATAGATCCACAGATATGTGTTCTTGTACAGTGGGTATAGAAAAGAATCACCCCCCTTTAAAATAATCACATTTTGTTGCTTTGCAGCCTGAAATGAAGACGGACACAGTTTTTGTTTTATCCAGCTGTATAACATCCAAGTGAAAGATATAACACCAACATGTCATAAAAACATTAAAAAAAAAAAAACAGAATCACTGAGTTGGAAAAAGGATCACTCCCTCCTAAAAATGACTTGTAAACTCAATCAGGTGTAGCTAATCACCTTTTCAATGGTACACAAAGCCATCTGACTTTCAACTGTGATCAGCTGTGGTCATTTTGATTAGCTCAGCATGAAAAGGGTTTTTCTTGGAGCATTTCAGTCCTTGGTAGTGCAACTGAAGCAAACAATCAGCTATGGGTGGCAAGGCACTGTCAAAAGATCTCCAGGATAAAGTTGTGGACAAGCACAAGTCAGGAGATGGATACTAAAAAAAAAATTCAAAGGCTTTATCAATGCCTAGAAGCACAGCGAAGTCTATTATTAATAAGTGAAAGGTATTTGGTACAACACATACCCTCCCTGGATCAGGACGTCGCTCCAAACTGGATGAA
>NW_015642829.1:1184699-1203740 GCF_001515625.1 Sinocyclocheilus rhinocerous
TTGTGCCTAGAGGCACAATAAAGCCTATTATTACAAAGTGGAAGGCATTTGGTACAACACAGGCCCTCCCTGAATCAGGACATTGCTCCAAACTGGATGAATGAGCCAGGAGGAAACTTGTCAGAGAGGCAACAAGAGGCCTACAGCAACTCTAAAGCAGCTGCAGGAATTTATGACAAAGAGTGGTCATTGTGTGCATGTGACAACAATATCACAAATTCTCCACAAATGTGGCTTGTATGGGAGGGTTGGAAGAAAAAAGACACTCCTCTAGAAAGGCCACATGCAGTCACGACTGAGCTTTGCCAAAACACACCTTGAAGATTCTGAGGCAGATGAGACTAAAATTTAATTATTTTGCCTCAACACCGAACGATATGTCTGGCTGAAATCCAATACAGCTCACCATCCAAATAACACCATACAGTTTAGCATGGAGGTGGTAGTATTCTGTTATGGGGTGTTTCTCTGCAGCAGCGACTGGAGCACTTGTCAGGATAGAAGGAAAAATGGATGGAGCAAAGTACTGTCAAATTCTTGAGGAAAATCTGCTGCCCTCTGCCAGAAAGTTGTCAATGGGAAGAAGGTTTACCTTCCAACATGACAATGACCCAAAACTGAGCACACAGTGGTTGAAGGAGAAAAAGTTGAATGTTCTTGCATAACCTCGTCAGAGCCCAGATTTAAACCCCATTGAAAATCTGTGGAATGACTTGAAGACTGCAGTCCACAAACACTCACCATCAAATTTAACTGAACTTGAGCAGTTCTGCAAATATTGCAAAGTCTAGATGTGGAAAGTTAGTAGAGACATATCCCATCAGACTAAAGGCTGGAAACAACTTGGATTTTATTTTATTTTATTCTGTTCTATTTTTTCGATTCTGTTCTGTTCTGTTCCGTTTGGTTTAGAATGTAAGGTCCATAATACCTGGAGAAAGTCATCTGTAAGCATTCCCATGACAACCAAATGGTTTATTGAAACAGCCATCAAATATGTTTTCCAGATGGTGTCGATAACAACTGTTAGCGAGAGAATGTCTTTACATGGCCTTTAAACCCAATGAAAATCTGTGGAATGACTTGAAGACTGCAGTCCACAAACGGTCACAATCAAATTTAACTGAACTTGAGCAGTTCTGCAAAGAAGAGTGGGCAAATATTGCAAACCCTAGATGTGCAAAGTTAGTAGAGACAGAGACACATCCCAACAGACTAAAGGCTGTAATTAAAGCAAAAGGTGGTTCAACAAAATACTGGCACAAGGGGGTGGTCCTTTTTCTAACTCAGTGATTCTGTTTTTTTATTGATTGATTTTTTTCTGACATGTTGTTGTTTTATCTTTCACTTGGATGTTATAAGATGCACTGAGTAAATGCAGCTGGATAAAACAAAAACTGTGTCCGTCTTCATTTCAGGCTGCAGAGCAACAAAATGTGATTATTTTAAAGGTGGTGATTATTTTCTATACTGACTGTACTTGTCAGAAATCACAAATCACTGATTAAATTGATGTAACATTTTCCAGATGTTGAGGCAAACATTACTTTTGCCCACAAAGGGTTGGGGATTTGAGCACAGTATTAAATTCCTTCATGTACCTCATCCTGCACCGTGTTTAATACTTATGAACTTCATGCTCTAGGCATTTTTGGGTGCTTTATAATAACATGATGCTGTAAATTTCACCACTGTAATGAAAATTAAAAATATATATATATCATTATAATAGATTGTTTTGGTAAAACCAAAGTTGTATTCAATTTTATAACTTTTTGTATTTTATTTTTTATAAATTTTATTTTATTTTATTATTTATTTTATGGCAATTTGGGCTAACAGATGTTGTAAAGCAGCACATTTTTATATGATAATCATCAGCACTTCCTAGTCATAGCCACACTCCGTCACTAATAATCGTGTTCCTGTGGCTCAGTGGTAGAGCATTGCGTTAGCAGCTCAAAAGGTCGTGGGTTCAATTCCCAGGGAACATACATACTGGTAAAAAATGTATAGCCTGAATGCACTGTAAGTCGCTTTGGATAAAAGCGTCTGCTAAATGCATAAATCATTATTATTAAATTATTAAATATTATTATTAATAAAGTCTATAAAACCTGAGAAGTGTAATCTGTCCTGCACTGTTTAATACCTATAAGCTCCATGCTTTTGGCTTTATGTGGTACTTTGTAGTAAAACGCTATCAATTATACCACTGTAATAACCAAAAACATAGTATATTTAAAAAATGTCATTATAATAGTTTATTTCAAAGTATCATCGCTTTTCCAGACTTTTTAAATATATGAAAATATATTTATTTATTTATTTACTTATTTTTTTTTTTTTTTCTATTTGGTTTATTTTATTTATGGCATTTTGGACTGACAAATATTGTATAAAGCAGCATATTTTTATATAAGCAGCATTTCATAGTTAATCCAAAATATTTTTATTTTATTTTATTTATCAGCACTTTCTAGGCACACCCCATCAATAATGTCTGTAAGACTTAACTTTAAACTGTTAAAATGTTAAAGCATCAAGGCATTGTCTACCATAGTTGTTTACCACATTTCATTTGCACATCCACTTCATCTTCACTGTCTCCTCTGTGAACAGAACTGTTGTCCGCTCTGGCATTCTCCTCCATGTTTATAACAATCTGAGGCCCACAGTCTCTAGTGTCTCTCAATACATCTTTAATCTCCCTCAGTATCTCCAACTATGTATATCAACAACTTAGTCTGTCTAAGGGGAGCTTGTTAGCTTTTCACAGGGAATTAGTCCAAAGACTGCTTCACTTTGCTACTTCTTGGCATATTGCAGCTTGCTCTTGATGTAAACAGCAGACTTCCAGTGCTTCTGCTTTCTGTGAATGGAAAGATTTGAGATTCTGGTCTAGTTTGATATTGATTATTAACAGGGTTGGGAGGGTTTCTTTTAAAATTTATTCCGTTACAGTTACAAATTACTTCATTAAAAAAGTATTCAGTAACGTAATCCAAGTACCACAATATAAAAGTAATGTAATCTGATTACATATACATATTAGTCTATTTAGCACCATATACAGTGGGTACGGAAAGTATTCAGACCCCCTTAAATTTTTCACTCTTTGTTATATTGCAGCCATTTGCTAAAATCATTTAAGTTAATTTTTTTTCCTCATTAATGTACACACAGCACCCCATATTGACAGAAAAACACAGAATTGTTGACATCTTTGCAGATTTATTAAAAAAGAAAAACTGAAATATAACATGGTCCTAAGTATTCAGACCCTCTGCTCAGTATTTAGTAGAAGCACCCATTTGATCTAATACAGCCATGAGTCTTTTTGATGCAACAAGTTTTTCACACCTGGAATTGGGGATCCTCTGCCATTCCTCCTTGCAGATCCTCTCCAGTTCTGTCAGGTTGGACGGTAAACGTTGGTGGACAGCCATTTTTAGGTCTCTCCAGAGATGCTCAATTGGGTTTAAGTCAGGGCTCTGGCCGGGCCATTCAAGAACAGTCACAGAGTTGTTGAGAAGCCACTCCTTCGTTATTTTAGCTGTGTGCTTAGGGTCATTGTCTTGTTGGAAGGTAAACCTTAGTTCCAGTCTGAGGTCCTGAGCACTCTGGAGAAGGTTTTAGTCCAGGATATCCCTGTACTTGGCCGCATTCATCTTTCCCTCGATTGCAACCAGTCGTCCTGTCCCTGCAGCTGAAAAACACCCCCACAGCATGATGCTGCCACCACCATGCTTCACTGTTGGGACTGTATTGGACAGGTAAATGCTATATTTCTTTATTTCATTGACTGTGTGGAGACTCATGTTAATTTCTACATTTTCAGGCTCACTTTCCGCTAGAAAAAAATTCCATGGTGTGCAGTCATGCACACCATGGAATTTTAAGTCACTAACAAAAACTAAATTTTAGCTAACATGATGATTTCCATGCTAGTTGGACTCGTACCTGCAAATGTTCAAGTTGGTTGAGTAGCCTTTGTTAAAGCAAGAGTCTTCATGCATAGCTTACGCTGTACAACTATGTTATTTCCCTTATTCTCTTTGAAAACAAAATAACTGTGAAATTTCCAGACATGAAAACGTTTTTCACAGCAGGAAGCATCGTAATTAATAAACTGTAGCAGCATCTCATCCCGCGTTTGAGGAGAATAATTGTAGACGGGTGTTATTTGAGCATGCACCAGCAGGCGGCTCACGTGAGTCAACATGTGTCAACAGAACCAGGAACTATGATGAAGCAGCGCTAAATATATAGCGTTATGTCAAAATACTAATTTATTTAATTTTATATGAAACAAATGTAATCTTGATAGTATTCCCACTTTTTACAAAATGTAACTGTAATCTGAATACTTTGTTTTTGATGTAACTGTAACGGATTACAGTTACTAGATTTGTGTATCCTGATTACGTAACGCCGTTACATGTATTACGTTACTCCCCAACCCTGATTATTAAGAAATTTGTTGTCTTTGCAGGAGAGCAGAGTCCAAATGTATCGCTCATGCAGAGGATGTCGGACATGTTGTCACGCTGGTTCGAGGAGGCTAGTGAGGCCCAGAGCAGCAGACCACGTCCTCAAACTCGACCCAGAGGTAAAACAGCACAGGTTTTTTTCTACAATAAAGCAGCTCTCCATTGTATTTCTGTTTTGACTTGCATCTGACTTTGCCGTGGAAATGTTCTCTGGTTGATTTCTTCTGTTCAGTCTGTCAAAGAAGGCAGAGCCTCAGAGCACCTACCTATTATGTTATAATATAATAATCTTCATGGACCAATGGTAGTTTGAATGTGTTAATGAACTTTTCCGGAAAGTTTGCTTTGGCAAGCTGTTTTGAATTCCAAACCAACTTAGTTTGGACCTGATTTTGTTTTGAAATGACGTCACACCAGATCATTCTTCTGTTTAGCTTGAAGTATATCAGGGCCTTAAAAATCTTCCATGTGACTTACATTGGCATTTCACAATGTATTGAACTCTATGGAGGCATTTTCAACTTTGATCCTATTCGCCAATAAACATCAGCCATTGAACAATGCATCAAAGCATGTTATTTATTTATTTATTTAGTCATTTAGCAGATGCTTTTATCCAAAGCGACTTACAAATGAGGACAACAGAAGCAATCAATTGTAGTATTAAAACAACTAAAAACAGATCCAAAACTAAAAGCTAAAACTTTATAAATACTACTTATGTATGACACGCATGTGTCACATGAAAGGGTGTAAATTTTCTTATTAAATGTTCTCTACTTAAGAAAAAAAAACTATACAAAATCAAAACTTACTCTTAAAAGTACGCTCAAGGTTTGATGATTTGACTCCAGGTACATCAGCTCGACCACAAGGGACATTTGCGACCTCAGAAACACACACTCAGGCACAGGAGCCCACTGAGGTCTCAGCTGAAGGAGCGATGGAGGTGGAGACACCCTCCTCTGATCCTCCGCCTACACCTGCTGCTCCTCCTGCACCTGCAGAGCCTCTCCCCAAGTCTATCTCCTGCTCCTCCTCAGGCTCCTCCTCCACTGTGACAGCCCCTGTCCCCTCCAGCTCATCCTCCATGGAAAGTGCTGCCTCCTCCTCTCTCCTCTCCTCCCCAGACACAGAGCAGAGGAGCCAGGATGAAGTTACGCCCACTCCCTCGGCCACGCCCACTCCTTCAGCCACACCCACCCCATCTAGAGAGGCAGCTTTATCTGGTAAGTCTGTCACAATTGGCAAAACACTGAAGAGTGCATTCATCCTTAAATGAGGCAATACCATGTTTGCATGCACATAATGTTCCATTTAAAGTCCATATATTATATTTAAGCTTTTATTTTAAAGGGGTCATATGATGCTGCTAAAAAGAACATTATTTTGTGTATTTGGTGTAATGAAATGTGTTTATGCGGTTTAAAGTAAAAAAAACACATTATTTTCCACATACTGTACATTATTGTTTCTCCTCTATGCCCCGCCTTTCTGAAACGCGTCGATTTTTACAAAACTAATCGGTCTGAAAAGCGAGGTGTGCTCTGACTGGCCAGCTATCCAGTGCGTTGTGATTGGCCAAATACCTCAAGCGTGAGACGGAAATGTTACGCCCCAACTTTGATAAAGAATATCTCTTTGGTTTTGAGACTTTAGTCTTTGCAACTTCAGGGATCTTATCTATGCACAATCAGCTTGTAACACTCCAAAGAGAAAGGAAAACTTGAAATCGCATCATATGACCCCTTAAAAAGGGTTTTTGTCCTCTTGTACACTACTGTTCAAAAGTTTGAGGTCAGTAAGATTTTGTTTAAAAGAAATTAATACTTTTATTCAGCAAGGATACAATCAGTTGATTAAAAGTGACAGTGAAAACATTTATAATATTACAAAGGCTTCTATTTCAAATAAATTGTTTTGAATGTTCTGTTCATCAAAGAATCTTGAAAAAAATATCTGTTTCCACAAGAATATTAAACAGCACAACTCTTTTCAACAATAATAAGACAGTAATAATAAGAAATGTTTCCTGATCACCAAATCAGCATATTAAAATGATTTCTGAAGGATCATGTGACACTGAAGACTGGAGTAATGGCTGCTGAAAATTCCGTTTTGCCAGCACAGGAATAAATTACATTTGAAAATATATTTAAATATAAAACAGTTATTTAATTTTAAGTCATATTTTAAAATATTATTGTTTTTACTAAATTTTTGATCAAATAAATGCAGCCATTGTTAGATTTCTTTCGAAAAATTTAAAACCTATACCAAACCCAAAGTTTTAAACTATAGCACCCTGAATTGCTTTTGACATACGCTGATATAATTTAACATTCTGTTACAGTTGATATCCCAAATAAAATGTGATCCATAGTTGTGCAAATGTCTTAAAAGTATAAAAGTACCAAAGTATTGGCTTAATTCAGACCATATGATCATATTCCAATAGTAATCAAAAATTTCTTGTGCATGTAAATGCAGTCATTGTATCTCTGCTTCATAAAGATGATGTGCTTATAATGAACAAATTCATCTCATTCCATTTATATAATAGGTCCATTTACCATGTCTGCTGTACATCTTTCTATCATCCAACTCAATGCACTTTCTTTTTTTAAGACCTATGTGTTGACTGATTTGTTGTCCTCAGGTGGGGTTTATTTTTTGAGCATTGTGTGCCGTTAGGGCCTGCATCAAAAATCACACAAACAGAAGCAGGATGCAACATGTAGTGTCTTTTGTCTTTTTTTATATAATGATAAATCCCTCCTTTTTGCTCATCGTGCCATTGCAGGCATTTTTATGTGTGCGTTTCTCTTCATGCCCATAGAACATGTGTGGACGTGTGAGTGTAATGCACGCTTTTTTTTTTTGGTGATGAAACCCTGCAGTCTTGTCTGACATCACTCAGCATGCAGCTTCAATCTTTAATTTGCTCTTTTACCCAGCATTCCTCCTTACATATGATTTACCTCTCTTCTTTTTCCCCATCCCATCAACTTTCCCATCCTGCTCTTCTCTCTCCCTCTGACCCCACACTGTCAGAATATGGTCCTCGCAGGCTGCCGGTAAGTTTAGTGTGTAGACGTTTGCAGAGACTGCTTCTCTTGTCCGACCCCCCTGGACAGGGCAGACGCTCAGTCCCTTCTGTACCTGCGACCTCCAGCCCAGAGCGCTCAGCCCAACAGGCTGCTGACGCGTGCCCCCCTGCAGGTTACCGTCTCCTCCCAGCCTGCATCCCCGCTCTCCTTTAACATCCTGAACCCTCTGGCTGCCCTGGTTTGCTGCTGCACCTCTGGCTATGAAGAGTGTTCCTCTTCCCCTCTGCCACACAGAAATGCACACATCTAACTGCTGGTCATTCACGCTCACATTCACCAACAGCAGAACTCTGTTCCAAAACTTAGGGAGCTGCCCAACTACGTGACATTTTTAGACATCAGATAAACACCTGACACAAAAGCTGCCCAAAATCTTACTATCACAAATGTTCAGAGTCACAATGGTCATGTCTTTCCCAGTTTTGCTTTCCCACTTTTTTTCAGTTTTTTTTTTTCAGGATTCTTTGATGAATAGACATTTCATAAGAACAGCATTTATTTGAAATATAATGTTTTGGTAACAATGCAAAAATCTTTACTGTCACTTTTGATCAATTTAATCTGTCCTTGTTGAATAAAGGTATTAATTTCTTTCAAGAAAAGAAATCTTACTTTTGAACCCTTTTGAATTGACAACTGGGACAAATTGACTTCACGGACATGCGTCCACATCAAATGCACCTTGATTTAGGACAGGGCCTTAGAAGGTAGCTGCCTGTGTAGTCAGTAGTTAGTGAGGCAGCTTACTACAGTAGATCTTGGAACAGAGCTCAGATGTCAAACAATATGCATATACTGCCATCTGTTGATTGTTTGACCTGGAATGCAACCACATAATTACATATAATGCTGGTTTGTACTGGTTGGTGTTGGCAGTTTTTTTTTTTTTTTGTCCTATTTAAACCTTGAACATTGATCCATGTTAATCTTGTTCTTTTCATACCTTCTCTTGTTCTTCTTCCCTTTGCAATATTCCACAAAATACTTCTTAATGCTATCAGCGAGTGTGATGTGTTTAGTTCTTGTAGACACTTACGAAATGGTTAGAGGCAAACTGAACGTATTTGTTGTCTATGAAGCCAGGCAATTCAGGAAAAGTTAATTTTATTCGGTAACCCTACTGTGTGCAATGTTTTTTTGTGCTTAAAGCATTGCACTATTAGTTCGGCAACATCCTGACATCACATCTTGCTGGGTATTTGCAAACCGTCGCCAAAAATGAATGACTTCTAGTTGCTTTGTTGCTGCAAAGCACTGTCAATGTGAACGTAGGTCTGGCATCTGAATAAACTTTTCTGCCACCATTAGTCTCAACTCCTGAACTACAAATTTCTGTGTGACTTGTTTATTCTGCCTGAGAGTGAATACTGCATTAAAGAAGGCTATGCATCAGTTTGCTCTTTATAAATTGTGCTCTTGTATTTGCTCACCTCCTGGATGTCATTTCACATTTTTTAAGGAACAGCCTACCCAATCTGTAACCCTTGGCTTTGTGTCTTTAACCCAGAATTAAGCCTCCTAGACTCATCTTTACAAAGTTTGTGGCTTTTGAGTTTTGTGGGATGTTTTTTTTTTCTTGACCCTGCCTGTGTTGCAGTGTGTTTCCTGAGGATTTAGGTCTGCACTTAAATGTTTGTACTGGCTCTTTTGTTTCAGTTGTTCAGTACGTCTTATTTTTGTTTCAGATTCTCCCTCATCTGTGGTAAACAAACAGCTTGGATCCATGACTCTGGATGAGGAGCAGGGTGCGTCCTTCCCTCTTTTTTCCTCTCCTTTTCCTCATTTTCTTTCACTCCCTTGCATCTGAGCTCTATGCATTTCTGATTGAAGTGGCTCTTGTCCTCAATCATCTTAAGAAGACTGCAGATGTGCCTCTCCTTAAACAGAGAAACTTAAGAAAGATACAGAGGCTTTCTGTGAATCATTTTCAGTCAATGGACATACTTTTTCTCCCCTTCTGTGGGGCCAAGTTCATATAAAGCTCATCTTTCAAATAATGTCCTGTACACAGGGACACGTTTTTTTTTTCTTCTCACTCTCTACATAATGAGTTCAGCCTCCACAAGACTGATGTGGGCTTGTAACATCAGAATTTAGCTTAAAGGGGGTCATAAAATGTCATTTATTCCTGTGATGGCAAAGCTGAATTTTCAGCAGCCAGCAATCTTCAGTGTCAGACGATCCTTTAGAAAAAATCATTCTAATTCGCTGATTTGAAATACAGACTTTCAGTTGTTGCTTTTGTCCTGTTTTTTTAATTATAAATTAAAATGAAGTTCTATAACATTAACACTTGTTTATGGTCTTTGACTAGGATAAAAAAAACAAGATTTAAAACAAAGTATGGTATGACTCCTTTAAAAAATGACTTTGCTCTTCTGCTTTGGAATATGACTCAAGGAAACACCGATTTTGGTGATATTGATTCTTTACGGCAGTCCTCTTTACTCCATGTCCATACTGGTGTCTGCACATTTTCCCTGTCAGAACAAGAAACCTTTAAGCCCTTTAATCACTTTAACTTGCATTGTGCTAAATCCTTGCTTTGAGTTAACTTCTTGCAATTGTTGAACTTTAACAAACTCTAATATAATTCTTTGTAGACTGAAGTCTATCTCTGCAACCCACTTTGCCACATACCGTTTTTTTCACCTTGTTTTTTTTTTGTTTCTTTTTGGTCACAGTTTAGTTTGGGGACCAGTTCTCATTATTAACTAACTGTTAACTGCAACTTTTTCCTCAATAAACTCCTAAATTGATGCTTATTAATAGTTGGTAAGGTAATCGTTAAGTTTAGGTATGGGGTAGGTTTAAGGGATCTAAAATATGGTCATGTAAAAAAGGCACATTAATATGTGCCAATATGCTAGTAATAAACATGCTAATAGTGATGTCTGAGCATCTGAAGCTTAGAATGAACTAGAGGTCACTACTTGGCACGATAATCACATGCTAATATTTCAGAAAAGCTGCTTCTGTGATTAACTGTAGTTGTGACAAATGTAATGTTCCTAAGGTAAGCACTCTTTCTAAAAGCACTTAGTTTTACATCCCACATGTTTCCTCTGTCTTCCTTCCAGGAGGTGCAGAAGCAGCAGGACATGTAATCAGTGATCAAAATACAGGTGTCAGTGAAGCTTCCCCAGACACTACAGAAACTGTGCTATCCACATCAGCGCCTTCACTTGGCACCAGCCCTGGCAACAGCAGCGGGAGCGGCAGCACTCCTCCAGGGCTTGGGCGGACTGGCACGGCAGAACCGGTCCTTAGTCTGCACTACAGCACTGAAGGCACCACCACTAGCACCATCAAACTGGATTTCACGGATGAATGGTGAGTGACCAGAGAATCAGCCTTAACCTCAGCATGCAAATCACCCCCACAAGGCTCTAAAGAGCATTGCTATAAAATGCCTAGTTTATATATATAAAAAAAAAAAAAAGTGTACCACAAAATAATGCAATGAAATGCCTTTCTGTTGCATTGTTCAAACAACAAGCATACAGTACAACTAGTGTGATCCAGTTCACAAGCAAATGACTCTGACGAACTGGTTCTTTTAATGAATCACTCATAAAGGCTCACAAATTCACAAGATATTATTTTGAAATAATAATAGTGTACATTTGTGTACAAGTGTAAATTTTTTTCATGCTTTCATTGAGAATTAAAGCATGTTGTTGTTAACTAAAACAAAAATTTTGAAAAACCAATTTCGTTACATTAAAGTTGAAATAAAACAAATATTAGTTGAAATTAGTTCGACTTAAAGAACTTGTTGCCTTGGCAATTAAATGAAGTAAAATCAGTTTAAGTGCAAGTATTAAAATAGCAAAAACTGAAAAATAAACCTAAATAGAAATATTGTTAATTTTAACTAAAACTAAAAAAATTCATTTGCATTAATTGATATAAAGCTGAAATAAAATACAAATAAATACTAGTTGAAAAAAATAAAAAACTTAAAAACATTGGCAATTTAAAAATAAAGCTAAAAAGAAATATCAGAATAAAAATGACAAAAGCACATAACAAATTGACTACATAAATACATACATTAAATACTATAATAGTATATAAATAATACTTGGGCAAGTACATATTCTCAAGTCAGATGTCAATTTTATGTATATAAATGTTTTATGTTATAAAACCAGTTCACAAAGACCCATTCCTTTGAAATGCAAATGTTTGTCTGAAATTCTCTATGGCTTCCTCCTTTATTTCATTGTGAGTATATTATTTTCAAGAATGGCATTTTTTTGTAAGAACAAATCACAAACTTAATTTTTCGACTATGCACAGGAGCAGTCCAACGTCCGGTGCCAAAGGCAGCAGTGGAGGACATAAGCCTGGGGAGGCGGGTGAGAGCCAGACCAGAGAGGAGCCCACAGGACAAACCTCAGAGCAAAGTGAGTCGACAACCACTTGCCCATTGCTACAGAAGTTGTGTAGGTTGTGTGGCCTATTTTGGAGGTTATCTTAACTTTTCTCTCTCATAACCAGGTTCAAGCTCACCCTCAGAGAGTCAACCCACACCCGATGGGGGCCAAACTGCAGACAGTGGCACAGAAAAGACCTCCATCGGCTCTCAAAACAGCACACCACTGGCGGCACCACCAGAGGGCCTGTCTACTGAAGACACGGCTCGTCCCAGCACTCCTTCAGAGGAGCTCCAGGCTGCTGGTTCGGGGGAGCTGAGTGAGCGGTGCAGGAGGAGCGAGACCGCAGGAACGGGTGGTCAGGGTTCGACTCAACCATCCCGCAATCAGGACTCTGATGACAGCGACGACGACCCCATCCTTATCCCTTCAGCCAGGTACAGAGGAGGGCCGGGACAGAGGTATGGACTCTCGTCATGTCGAGATGTTTAATCATTCAAATCATCACAATGTGTAGGCAAATGTTATAACAGACGGGAAGTCCCATAAAACATGAGCATGTTTGTTAAACAGTGTTTATCCTTTGGACAGTCATAAGTAAAATGCTACTCTTCTCATTAGATTTAATTACAGAGGATCAGCTGTAGGTGATAGGCTGATAAGGTACTGTAATGTTTCTGAGATGGCCACTTATATAATCTAATTGCAAGGTGTGCAGATTTGATTTAATTTTAATTAACCTGGTGTTCATATTGTGTGGCTGTGTAAAATATGTTATTAACTATATAATATATGTAATTAAGTAGTTCCTGTTAACTTCACTGCCTGAGAGTGCACAAAATGTTTGCGTAATGTTTGCGTAATGACCCTTTGGTTAGTTACTAACCAAGCAAATTAATTTCATGCACGAATTTACAAGTTACTTTAGGTATAGTTGTTTGGAGTTCAGATTTTCAATGTTGAAAACAGTAGTGCTGCTTGATATTATTCTATTCATTCTTTGATAAATAGACAGTTTAAAATAACAGCATTTATTTGAAATGGAAATTTTATTATAGATGTCTTTACTGTCTCTTTTGATCAATTTAATGCATCCTTACTGAATAAAAAGTAGAACTTTTTTAAATTCTTACTGACCCAAAACTTTTGAACAGTAGTGTATATATTTTCCACGATTTCCCAAAAATACCAGTTACTGTCAAAAAACTGTGCTTCCACGACTCTCTACAAACTAAGGCGATTCATCAGATTCACTCAGTAAAACTTTTGTTCTCTTAAAGAGACCGTTACCAAAATACAGTTCTATAAGTTGCGCTGTATTTCCATGAAATATCACTTTTAACTATTATCCATTCAACCTGACCACAATCTGGCTTTTTTCGGATATATACGTTTTAGTAAGCTTAGCTCACCAAAAAGATTTGAAGCCACATGGGAACTTCTCTTAGACCATTTGGAAGAAATCTAATGATTCTGTAACCCCCCTTTCTTTTTGCCTGTGCATTTGTTTTCCTCTACTTTGAAAAATTATCTGGTTTATAAAGCAATACTGAATATAGTTGTTTTTTCTTTTTTTACGTTTATGTTCAATATTATCAGTAATTGCTCTTTCTGAGGCAGTTCAGCTGTTATTTATTTATGAAATATAAAAAAAAAACATAATTATATGAATTTAACGCACATAAAGGTTAATGCTTGATAGGTGAAGAAGCATCTAGATTGTCTGCAAAAAATTTATTCAGATCAAATAATTGTGTCTCGCACAATGCTGTAAGCTTATGAAAATTTGACCATCCCTGACTAATATAGTGTTGAGCTGCTGTTTTAAAGTTGATTTTTCATAAGCATTATTCTGCATGCTCCACTTTTCATAGACGCTCCGCCGCGGCTCGGATCCAGGAGCTGTTCCGCAGGAGAAAAGAACGGCGAGAGATGGAAGAGAGTGAAACTCAGAATATCAGGAGACCCTCTGTCAAGATGATGTACAAGGGCCACCGCAACTCCAGGACCATGGTAGGCTGACTGTTTATTGTCTTATGTATATTGTACACAAAAGCAGCTTTCTGTTACTTCTTATTAGTTCTAGTCATGTTTTGCAAAGAACCATACACAGATATTACATTAGCCTTTACTGACCTGGTTGTACATGTAGATTAAGGAGTCGTGTTTCTGGGGGAATAACTTTGTGATGAGCGGCTCGGATTGTGGCCATATCTTCATCTGGGACAGACACACGGGAGAGCACCTGATGCTGCTGGAGGCCGACAACCATGTGGGCAACTGCCTGCAGCCTCACCCTTATGACCCCAGTGAGCAAAACATACCTAAAAACAAAAGACGGAGAGCCAATAAAGATTTTGCTTTAGATAATCACATCATTTGGTCTGACTTTTTTTTTTTGCAGTTCTTGCTTCATCTGGAATTGACTATGACATCAAGCTGTGGTCGCCTTTAGAACAGTCACTGTCATTTAACAGAGTCCTTGCCGAAGAGGTATGGACAATGCTTTCTGTTTGAATTTGTGAATAAAGTTCTGTTTTGATCCTTTAGACTTTAAAATATGTATTTAAAATGCATGTGCTAACACAGACCTGCTGTTTGTTTCGAGATGTAATTAAAATCCCCAGTAGAGGGCACTAGAGCTCTAAGTACTGTTTTTTTCTATATATGAAATAGAGGCATTTTAAGGCAGTATGTCTATGCTGTAGCTATAGGAGTAAGTGTCCATTTATAGAAATCTACATGTGAATAGTTGGCAAACTTGTGGATTTAATTTCCTGATTTGTTTGTGTGCTGTAGGTGATTGCTCGTAATGAGTTAATGCTGGAAGAGACGAGGAACACCATCACTGTTCCTGCTTCCTTCATGCTCAGAATGCTGGCATCATTAAATCACATCAGAACAGGTGAACTTTTTAGTGTTCTTTTTTTAACTCACTGACTGTATACATACAATTAGATCCAAAAGTCTCGAGTTCACATTGAAAACTTGGCTTTTTTCACTTAAAGCTGGAAAAAATAATTAAATAAAAATAAAAACATTTCTGGGGTCGGTATGATTTTTTTTTTTTTTAAAGAAGTCAAGAGTTCATGCAGCTTAAAGGCACAATATGTAAGATTTTTTTATTCAAATATCCAAAAACCACTAGAACAGTGTTATATATTTTGCTGACTTGTGTACTTGCATTATCCCAAATATTTCGAAGAATGTTTAAATCCAGAGAAATAAGCAATTTTAACATAACCCCTCGATTTCCGGTTGTTTTGTAAAAAACATGGCAACACCAAAGACGCTTTAATATGTTGTGCGTTTTAATAGACCGTAGACGACCGCACAGAGTAGCATTATAACAGAACTTTCAAATGTATCTAGTATGATAAAACAGCGCTGCTTTTTTTTCCACATACGCACGACCGGAAGGAGCGGAAGCGGTCGACTGTGGCATAATAAAAGCTCCGCTGCTTTCGAGCCGTGTGTTGCGCTCGTTCAGCGGCCTCGTTTTGCTTCGATGGCTTCCATCCTCACCCTGCTTCATTCTACTACGTTAACAAATCATTAGCTCATCCATGAACATGATTTCTGCCCGAGTCCCGTCAGATTGCATCGGCTGTGGGGATGAAGACGACAGCTCCCATGATTCCACACTCAGTCACGGCGTCATCAAACTACACCTTTGCCTCTTTGTTTATTTTGAATACGCGCCCTCTAGCAGCGAAAATTACATACTGTGCCTTTAAGTGCTGTTGTCATTAAAGTAAAAGACACCTAAGAAATTTGGCCTAATTATCTTTAAAGATAATTTAAGAAGAATAAAATCTCATTTATCAATGATATTTACACTGCTTTTTCTTTTTTAGCTGGCCAGTGTTTATTAGTGGATACTTACTCCAGCTTTTGGGTTTACCACCTTGAACAGGTGTCTAAATGACCGATCTTTCTTCCTCTTTCCTTCTGTTAATCTCAGACCGTGTGGAGGGTGATCGTTCAGAAGGCTCTGGACAAGAGAACGAGGATGAACAGTAGCCCTCCTGCTACAAGTGAATGTTTTTTTGCTACGGTGCACTTGAGCATTTGAGATTTGTACAAGTTACAAAATAGAGTATTTCCTTATTAGTTCAGTTTTTGGCATTATTATTTTTTAATGAGACTTTTCTTACCAATTACTCTATATGAGAGTAAACTGCGTCTGGGGAGTTCATGCAAACCAGATGATATGTAAGAAATCGAAAGATGTGACTGGACAGCTGGTGTTTGAGAGTATTTAAGTGCAATATTAATTTGTTAAATCAAACGGTTGAGCTTTGAGCGGTGTTAAGTGTGAAATCTTATTGTAGCCTCAAATGAAGAACTCAGATGTTTGTATACCAGGAATTATGCATGTCAAGCTTGAGTTTGCTAAAAACATATTCTCTAAGTCTTTACCAATGTTGTGTATAAAAATGGCTCTTTTTTGTCATTACTAAATCTTGCGTTGCAGAGGGATCTTCTGCCTAACCCCAATTTACAGGTACTACTTGCAATATTTCATTATCCAAAACAGCCAATACACATTGTTACACTGCAGAATGTTTATAAAAGTTTATTAAAATGAGAACTGTTTTTGACTCCGTCTATACATAAAACCCACTGCTGTCTAGCCAAATGGTTCTAGCGTTAGTTGACAGGTCGTGTTTCTCTCTCCTAACAGCACAGATGGCCTTTGTTGTGGCAGCTGTTGGCTTGAGCATTCTGCTAAGTGACTAGTGATCGCTGGGAAAAGCTAAGATGAAATATCTCCTCGTCTATTAGCATGCCATTCTATGCTAAACTCATTCAGCACTGTTAAGGAATGCAAGCCATCTCCTGAAATTCAGATTGAGTTCCGGTTCCTTTTCAAACCATGTACCAGAGGACAGTTTAAACATTAAATGTGTTGTGATTCAAACAAAACATGACTGAAAGCTTGAGTACCCATAAAACATGTATTAACAGTACAAAAAAACAAACAAAAAAAAAAACATGTGCTGTGGTTTGCAAACAAATAATGCAGCCATTGACAAAGAAGCCTATTAATATTGGTATATAACTGACTGGCATAATGCAAAAAAAGAAGATTCCACAGGAATGATTAATCCTTACTGAGTACACTAACCAAAATAGTAAAAACAAAAACACAGATGTGAGAAGTCACTGATCAAATGTAACAAAAATCTTCAAGTGCCATTGTACCAATGACTTCAGTATTGGCATTGCAGATGCTTTCTCGCACCATTACATTCAGTCAAAACATTTTAATCAGATTTTCCACCAAAAACTATGGATAAAACAGGGTATAAGGGTATTCTACCTTTTATTATGCCCAGTATCTCTCTCCCTCTACATGATTCTCTGATGTTAATTCAATGCCTGAAGAAATATTTTATAATGCGTAAGGGCCTGAAAGGTTATTTCTTTTGTCCACGTCAATATAACCCCCTAGACATTTGGTATATTTTCTTTGAACCTTGTGGCACTTAAAATAATTTAATATATTAATAGACCTGAACTTAAAACGGTGGAGAGGAGAGCTCTAGGATAATCATTCTTACAAACTGTCAGTATGTATAAAATGGAGTGGTTAACAGTTTCCTTCTAAGAAAAGAGTAAACATAAGACACACAGTACCCAACACAGGCGAAATACCTGACAAATATACGACGGCTGTACATGACTTTACAATAACTTTTATGTTACAAAAACATAACTTCTTCTGATGAGTGACAGTAGGGCTTCTAGTACCTGATGCCTTGCAGGTACAGCCATCATTGTAGGTCTTTGGTCTCTCCAAGGCAAGTAGCAGCAGTTGCTAGCTAAAATAATCAAATTGATGTTCTTTACCTAGTATGTAAATTACACATGAATCACTGTATATCTGTAAACATTTACCTTATGCGTTCCTTTAATGTTCTGTACCTTTAAAAGCTGCAGATTACACAATCTGTTCCATTTACAGAGTCAAAGAACTACATAGAAGTTTCACCTATTTTTTCCTTACGCTCTTCATCATCATCTTTAACTATTCCTTCATCGATGCTTTCCATCCTGAGTCTCTGTCCATCCAGGTAACGGGGAGCTCTCTGTGTGTTTCGTACTGTGAACAGACTTGTTGGAATTTGAGTCCATTCCCCAAAGAGTTGAAGCTTGGCATCGTTCTCTATAGCCTTAGCCAGAGAGGACGCAAAGCTGTCCAAAGACTTGTGGATGTCTGCTGTCACTTGGACTACTGAGGGGTCACCTTGAGGGAAAAGAAACGGTAGAACATTAAAATACTGACACTTTAAGACGCCTCTTTGACAAAGCTCTATGTATGCAGGGTTTCTGCAGGATTTTTAAGCTCAAATTTAAGACTTTTTAAGACCTGCACAAATAAAATTAATACCATATGAGCGGGTTAGGGCAATGTCTATAGTAACATATTAAACTGTAAAATGACTGTAAAAAGCATGATTTACAGTTTAGATACAAGTTTTCACAAAAACAAAAAGTTTTATAAAATGCTCACATCTCAGCTTGTCTAACAGACATTTCTTGCTGGATGAAGGACCACCTTCCATCACCTTCAACTCAACCTTGCCAAGACAGAACTGCTTGTGGTTCCATCAAACCCATCGTTTCATCACAATTTCACCATCCAGTTAGGCACATCAACCATAACTCCTTCAAAAACAGCCAGAAACCTTGGAGTTATGATTGATGATCAGCTGACTTTCTCAGACCACATTGCTAAAACTGCCTGGTCCTGCAGATTTGCTTTATACAACATCAAGAAGATCAGGCCCTTTCTTTCGGAACATGCTTCACAACTCCTTGTTCAAGCTCTTGTTCTGTCCAGGCTGGACTATTGCAATGCTCTCTTGGCAGGATTCAAGGCATTAATGTTTGCCTGCAAAATCACCACTGGCTCTGCACCCCTTTACCTCTATTGACTATTTGACTTATGTGCCTCTAGAAGCTTGCGTTCTGCAAGTGAACATTGCTTTATTGTTCATCTCAAAGAAGCACAAAATCACTTTCACAGACTTTTTCATTAACTGTTCC
>NW_015642829.1:1204467-1205876 GCF_001515625.1 Sinocyclocheilus rhinocerous
TGCATGTTGTGTTCACTTGTGTTATCTTTGACTAATATTTAAATTTGTTTGATGATCTGAAACATTAAAGTGTGACAAACAAACAAACAAGTGTGATAAGTTTGCCTCAGGGCTCAGTTCTTGGACCACTTCTCTTCTCTGTCTACATGGCATCATTAGGTTCTGTCATTCACATCTCAGCTTGTCTAACAGACATTTCTTGCTGGATGAAGGACCACCTTCCATCACCTTCAACTCAACCTTGCCAAGACAGAACTGCTTGTGGTTCCATCAAACCCATCGTTTCATCACAATTTCACCATCCAGTTAGGCACATCAACCATAACTCCTTCAAAAACAGCCAGAAACCTTGGAGTTATGATTGATGATCAGCTGACTTTCTCAGACCACATTGCTAAAACTGCCTGGTCCTGCAGATTTGCTTTATACAACATCAAGAAGATCAGGCCCTTTCTTTCGGAACATGCTTCACAACTCCTTGTTCAAGCTCTTGTTCTGTCCAGGCTGGACTATTGCAATGCTCTCTTGGCAGGTCTTCCAGCCAGTTCTGTCAAACCTTTACAATTAATCCAGAACGCGGCAGCAAGATTAATTTTTAATGAGCCAAAAAGAATGCTGTTTATCAGTTTGCACTGGCTACCAGTAGCAGCTCGCATACAATTCAAGGCATTAATGTTTGCCTACAAAACCACCACTGGCTCTGCACCCATTTACCTAAATTCATTACTTCAGAGTTATGTGCCCTCTAGAAGCTTGCGTTCTGCAAGCGAACGTCGCTTGATTGTGCCATCCCAAAGAAGCACAAAATCACTTTCACGAACTTTTAAATTAAACGTTTCCTCCTGGTGGAATGACCTGCCCAACTCAATCCGAACTCATCTTCAAGAATCAGCTAAAAACACATCTCTTCCATCTTTATTTGACCCTCTAACTCTAGCACTCTCCATTCTAATTATATTCTTTATTTTAAAAAAAAACTATTTATTTACTAACTGCTTGTTTTCTTTAAAAAAACCACTTGCTTCTCTAATCTTTTTGCATTCTATCTATTTGTTTTCTTTTTATTTATTATACAATTATAATTCTGACTTTCTGACTTTTGATTAACAAAATAAAAAAGGCCTCTAACACTAGCTTGCTCTATTCTTTTTCTATTCTATCTGTTTATTATATTATTTTTTTTAAAACATTGCTACGTGTACTGCATTAAGCTAACTGAGACTTGTTATAGCACTTGCATATCATTGCTCTTTTGTTGATTTTGATTGCTTCCATTGTCCTCATTTGTAAGTCGCTTTGGATAAAAGCATCTGCTAAATGTCTAAAAGTAAATGTAAAAGTAATTTACTAATGTTAAATAAAAAACTTTGTGAAACTTTGTCTCTGTGTGTGGCATAAAGGCCTGGATG
>NW_015642829.1:1207363-1221220 GCF_001515625.1 Sinocyclocheilus rhinocerous
AAGTTTTATAAAATGATACACTTCACATTTCAGCCTTTAAACCATTTTTAATAAAATGGATGAGTCATAAGTATTAATTAATATATTATTAATTTAAACAATTATTTTAAATAAATTATTATATTAATTAAATAACCGATATAAATACATTTTACTGTTTAGATTTTTATAATGCATTATCTTCTTATCGATCCACCAGTTCACATTTACAGCTCTGCGTGTTTGCAGGGTAAAAATATGGGTCGATTTTCACATTGGTCTGAACAAAAGCAACCCCAATACTGTGTTCCTGCAATACTGGAGGCTGCAGTTTCAGCATTTCTACTATAGGACCCTATTCCAACAAAGGAGACCTGATTCAAACATCAAACAAACAGATGCAAAGACTAGATCCATGGAAACTATTCATTTTTTTATCTTTCCATCTTATTTTTAATGCAAGAGCTGGCGTGAACCTGAGTGTGTGAGGCGATGTCAGCAATCTCCATTTAGCCTTAGCTGTGAAAAACAGTTCATTGTGCTGCTGGATGTTGTGACAACTTGTGAACTAGTATTTGTATTCAAATTATTTAAAATGTATTTATGTACTAATAAACACACTATTTTGTACTGCATACATACAAAAAATTTTTAATAAAAAAACAAAAAAAAACGATAGGGTCTTAGAAATGCGGTCCTGAAACTGCAGCTTTCCACTGTATTGCAGGAAAACTGGCTTATTGAAAGTGCACATTCATTCTCTGCCAGCAGGAGGCGCTTACGGAACGGCAGAAATAGAACTGTTTCCCCGGTAACAGCAGAACACAAAGCAGCACAGCACCTGACTCTAAAATGCGCAGCGCTCATATTTATTCAATGAAATCATAGCCTTTTGAAGTTTAATCTCACATTAAGCCATATCGCAATTCTGGTCTTTATGTCCCCAAATTTAAGACCTCCTGAAATCATAATTAAGACTTTCTTGTACAATTTAAGACTTTTTAAGGCCTTAAATTTGATACAACTAAATTTAAGACTTTTTAAGGACCCGCGGAAACCCTGAGTATGACATGCTAAGGAAGAACAAAATCCTTTGTCAGTTTGTGAAAAAGCCATTTATAATAGTGTCTTTACAACAGAGGTTTGTGAGGCAAGATGAAAAAGCTGAATTATGAAGTTTCTTATGTATAAAAATTTGAGATGCAAGCTTGCAAATATTAATGTTGGACTACTGTTCTAAACAGATAAACAAGTATGAACTTGTTGAACTACATTTCCTTACATCTATCATGTAAAAATTGACAATTTTAATGGCTTAAATGGCCATGACAGTTTAAAGACTTTAAAGGGATCATATGATGCTGCTAAAAAGAACATTATTTGGTGTCGTGCAGCCCTACCAGATAGTGACGTAGGTATGTGGGGGCGTTAGAACGAGCCGTTTTAGGTAGGCGTGGCTGACTCTTAACTTTTATAAAGAATCTCTTTGGATTTGAGACTTTAGTCTTTGCAACTTTACAGATCTTCTTTATGCACCAAGAGCTTGTAACACTCCAAAGAGAAAGGAAAAATTGAAATCGCATCATATGACCCCTTTAAAGACTTTTTTTTTTTAAATTAAGAAGCGCAACCATTTTTTCAACATTGATAATAATAAATGTTTCTTGAGTGCCAAATCAGTATATTAGAATTATTTCTGAAGGATCGTGTGACACTAAAGACTGGAGTAAAGGCTGCTAAAAATTCAGCTTTGCCATCACAGGGTTGAGTTATATTTTAACATATCTTGGAATAGAAAACGGTTATTTTAAATTGTAGCAATACACAAAATTACTGTTTTTACTGTATTTTTGATCAAATAAATGCAGCCTTGTTGAGCATAAGAGACGTCCGTTAAAAAAAAAAAAATTCTAGAGCCACTTTCTATTTGCTTGGTTTTGTACTGGTGATAACTAACAAAGACATTTTTGCATTAGTCAGATGTAAAATAAGAACATGTTAGATACCTTTAGGAATCTGATCCATTTGGTCTTCGAATGTGACAGAACTTCTTCTTTTATTGGCAGCTGAGTGGGAGGGCTCTGAGTTGTAGCTGTCCAACAGCATGACGTCTGTAGCTAGAGGGTAAATCACAGCAGGCATCTTTCAATCAAATATCAGTTTTAACATTGCTCAACACCACCCACCCACACCAGTCTGGAGACTGTGGGAGTGCCACTAAGCAGTGCCGTCTGTCTGTTATGCGATACTCATGGGCTCTGGGTTTCCTCAAATGGCACACCCTGATAACAACAGTCTGCAAGCCAATACACCACCTCTGCGGACTGCTAAGAGCTGTGGGGGTTGATTCGGTTTGGTTGTACTCAAAGAGGTAAGGATGCAGCAATATTAAAATCATGGTCTATACTGATAAACAATTATATTAAAATTCTATTTAAATTTATTGATGTAAATCAAAACACTAAAAACTAAAATCAGTCATTTTAAACACGACAAGTGAATTTAGTCATCACAACATTATAATGTACAGTATGAAGCATGGATATTTATATTGAGGTTTGCTACAAATTACATTTAACAGTTAATAAATTATTAGGGTTTTTAGAGAATAACTTAGGTAAGCATTAGATGGCAAATTTAAATGTAAAAATAGAGGAAACAAGCATGCGCAATTAAATATCCAATAACAGCTAATAATGATAAATAAATCTCCAATATCATCCTATATGGTACTTGTATATTATTGTGCATCCCTGCAAAAAAAAGATATATATATATATATATTATTACAAGACCAAAAATTCCTTTAAAGGCATAGTTCACTCAAAAATTATAAATTGCCTCCATTTACTCAACTTCACCCAAATTCATTTTAATATTTTTCAAGGAAAAGTAAAAAGGAGATTTTTATTTAGATAAAACGTTTGTGCGGCTCTCTTCTATACAACAAAACTTAAAAGGCACAGATGATGTTGAGACCCCCCCCCCCAAAAAAGAACCGTTAATGTATCATAGTACTTTTTTACCGCTCATTCATTATACGAGTCTTCTAAAGCCATTTGATTTTGTGTGAGGAACAGACTTAAGTTATTGAAATTGTTATTCACTGAAGGCCTTCCAGTTTGTTGCAGCTCTCAAATATGATTCAGTTTCCATATATTCAAACTGGTGCAAGGTCAGTAATGTCAAACTGTATTTGTTGTATGACTTATAGCTGAATGCAACACATCAGTTTATGCAGAAGTGAGAATGAGATTTAAGAACTACAATGAAAGAGAAGATTTTCAGTGAATAACGACATGAATTTCGGCCTGTTCCTCACACAAAATGTATCTAGTCCCAATCAATTGTCCCAATTTACTTTGATTGTATGAGAAAGAGCACCCAGGACATTCTGCTAAAATACTTCCTTTTTGTTCCACAGAAGAAAGTAAGGCATCAGATTTGGAACAATGATGACAGAACATTCATTTTAGGATGAATTATTCCTTTAAATTATTTTTGACCAATGTGTAATAAACAGCAGAAGGTCTACCTGAGTCCTGGGTGTAGCTGAAGCCAGTGTCTCCAGTGCTGCTGCCACGGCCCAGGAGCTGCCCACCGCCCACTAACATGGCCGTCAAGTGAGGAGACATTCCCAAATCTGTTAAACAAAAAAGACTCTCAGACTTCTCATCCAAACATTAGGTTATGAAGAATCCCAGGATGCAAATAACAGCAGCAGTAGACTTACCCGTTATCCGGTTAGAGATGCTGAAGAGACGAGAGGTCCGGTGCCGTATAACAAAAGACTCTCTGTAGTAGCGGTCACCAAAGCACATGCCCAACAACTCCTTACGTACTGTCTTGTTCCACAGCCCATAAATAAGCGGATGACACACGGCACTGGTGAAGGACAGCCAGGAGACCAGCGTCTCCATCTGTGAAGAAACACTGTCTTTACCCCACAGTGCTTCAGTGCTGATAACTACCACATATGGACCCCAAGTGGTCAGAAACGTCCCCAGCACCACCAGAATGGTGACGAAGGCCTTGCATTGGCTCCCAGAGTACACCAGGCTCTTGCGGCTTCCACTAGAAGATGTGGAAGTATTAGAGTTCTTGCGGCCGTTCTTCTGAGAACTGGACTCCTCCTGAGCCACCACCACACTACCACAGTAAACCTTCCGAGCTTTGATGCGGGCCACACGAAAGATAACGCCATAGCAGACCAGCATGGCTGCCAGTGGCAGAAGGCAGCACCACGTAACCCAGAAGGCAGTATAGCTGATCTCCTTGTGCCAAGCCACTGTGCAGGTCCACTTGAAGCGGTCAAACTCGAACGCGGACCAACTGAAAAGCGGCGGCAGGCATCCGACCAGGGAGTGGAGCCACGCGTAAACAATGGCGAGCACAGCTCGGTTTCCCGTGATTTTCATGGGGTAGATCATGGGATATAAAACAGCATAGTACCTAGAATGAGACAGACATTGATATAAAACGGATACACTTCAATCATTCCCTCATGAGAGACACATGACTAGCTAATGGAAAGACAAGGGGGTCTTTCTTTAAGACTTTCAAGCTGCCAGAAATAAAGTAGAGTGTGGCTTCTAGGTTTGTGTATTGATACAGCTGAGTAGGTTTGATATTTTTCAGTGTGCATCTTGTTCATAAAAACAGTGGATTTTTTTAAGCAAGACTGGACTGAAATATCATGGTGAACTACAGGCTTAAAGAAATACAGTATGACCATTGAATACAGCAGTCAAAAATAAAAATTTACAAGAATTGTTTTTGAATTAAAAACATGGTCATTCAAAGTCATTGTATGTATGAATTGCATTTTAATGTATTTTTAAAGAAATTCATAGATACAAAAAGTTAGTGCCATGTGATTGACTCACAAGTAAATATACTTGAATTGACAAATGTACAATATACAATCACATGTTGTATTATAACATCTCTAATTCAAGTTAATTTCTGAATTGAATTTCTGTGTTTGATTTTTTAAGTAGTGTGGCATAATCATTTATTATTATTTCTTGAGAGAAAAAAAAACATTAATATTTAATGTAAAGTTTGTCCACCAACTCAGACTCATATGGTCCAACCAAAATGCTGAAAAAACAAAACAAAACAGGAAATTATATCACAGAGTGGACCCCTGCAATCCCTTATGACCTTGTCAAGGTCAATTAATCTTTTAAAATATCTAATAATTTTAACATTGTCACATTTTTTTGGACATGGCAAGGTTAGTTCAGGCTGTAAAATGTCATGTGGTGTGACTTTCTTAAAATAAACTATACTTATTAATTACTATATTATGAATGAATGATTTGTGATATTTGTAAAAAAAAAAATTTTTATTACATTTTACTTGATGGTTACACCACGCCATTTTTTAGAGTCATTAAATTTAACTTTTTCTTTATCATGAACACTCCTATTGACCCTTTTATACAAGGATTCCTCAAACTGTAGGATATGATAACATAAGGACTGACCTGTCAATGGCAATGGCTCCAAGTGTAAGCATGCTGGATGAGCTGACGAGTAAATGGAGCAGTGCTGTGAAGTTACACCACACCACTCCAAACATCCAATCCCGACGCACCGAGCTGGCCGCAACGAAGGGCAGCGTTAGGACAGACAGCAGCAAATTGGACAAAGTCAGGCTGAAGACAAACTTGTTACTGGGTGTCAGTAAGTAGGGCTTCTTATATAGCGTCACCACAATGACCAGATTACACAGACACGCCAATATGGCTATGATGATGATAGAGACAGACTCCAGGACCACGAGCCCGTCGTCGTCCAGGCCGTTAGTGGAGTTGGCCACCACTGTCCCATTCTTAGAGCTGTTCATTATGGGAGGCTGCTGGGTACCCAAGTCTGGACAGACATGTTGACAAACTACAAGATATGAGAGAAAAAGCATCTGATCAAAGCTGTCTGGAACTTCTGAATGCTAAAAGATGAAGAAATTATCTGGTGTGGTGTTCAAGGGTGTCCTGTAAAGCATTAAAAAACAAGCTGATTTTGTTTGTACAATACACTGTACAAATCTGGATTATGCACATTCTTACAATACGCTGTTTGTTAAGAACTGGGCTGTGCTGTGAAAAACTCTAGTCTGAAGAGACTGTTCTACCAATTTAGAATCACATGACGTAAATTAAACATGTTTCACAGCTATGCACACAAAATATGCAAGCTTTACATCAGGTTGGCAGGGTTACCGTAGACAATATTAAGTTTACAATAATGAGATTTAAGATCATTATATAAAATCTGAAGAAAAAAAAACTGTTGACGACAACAATAACAAACAAATAAATAAAAATCAGAACAAATATTTGGACACTTAAGCCACACTTGTAGATATATCACTGCATTACATAACAAATACATATGAATACATAAGAAAAAATAGATATAAGAAATAAAAAAATATAAGCACATACTTCAGGAAAAACATATCACACAAGGAAAAACTTAGTGCAGCGCAGTTAAAATCTAATGCAATGAATTTCATATAGTTCATGTGCAGCTTAAGTATCCAAATGCGTTTGGGGCCACTGCATGTGGATCATCTGTCATATGCCTCTTCAATAAATCGTTCACCGTGATGCACGTCCAATGAACAACTACAGCACAGCAATGTGATCAGCCAACGGAGAGAGCGAAGCGCACACTGATTCTTTCTCTATTTTTCCAACAACAGCGGCATTTTGCATTGCACAAAAAATGTGTTTCCGACCCTTTAGATTCAAAATGCATAGTTTATCCTAATTAAATGATAGATGCATGGATAACGTACCCAGACTAGGCGATATCCCGCTGTAGCCGAGCACTGGTAACTTTCTCCGGCTGGCTGGCTTGCTGGCTTTGTTAGTCTGCGGCCACAAACTTTAATCCAAAAACTTTCTCATCTCCTGCAAGATGCTGGGTTTTCTCACGCTTTCGAGGAACAAAAAACGCTTTACGGAGACGCATGCTCGAAGTTTCACCGCAGTTACAAAGTATTAAATGATTCAGGGATGTTCATTTGTTGCGGCCGCTGCGGTCGGCAGTGAATAAAGAGGCGTTGCTGACGTCACAATGGCACTACGTCACAATCCTCGTCTTGAAAACTTCCCTCCATCTCTCAACTGCAGACAGTCCAGAGGGTCTCACTCTCACCGACTAGCCTACATAGTCTGCTCTGCAATTTTCTCATGAAGAATAATATCTATAAAGACTGCAAAAATCGTTTGGTAAGTTTTTTGTGTCTGTGTTCCACCAAAAATATCTACACGTTAAAACTAACAGTGAGATTTAGCTATACTTAAAACAACAAAAATCTATCTATCTATCTATCTATCTATCTATCTATCTTAGTACTTGTAAAGCACGTATTAATGCCTTATTCTGCATGACCATGTTTTAGACCCCGTAATCTAACCCATACCTAAATTTAAGAACTATACTATTAATAAGCAGCAAATTAGTAGTTTATTGAGGGAGAACTCTTAATTAATGCTGACACAGAGCGAGCAGACAGTAATTCAACACTAGGTGGGGTAAGCATGCTGTGAACTGTAGGAACACATTTAAAACTTTCTGCGTCCATCCTCATATTTTCGGATATATTGGATTAAATTATTTAGATACAGATTAAAAAAATTATATTATATTAAATTATATTATATTATAAAATATAGATTAAAAAATATGTGTTGTCATATCAGTGAAAGCACAGTGTTTATTCGAAATCACAACCAAGCAGCTCAACTCTCATCATTGTTCTGTAAATTGCAGACAGTTTATTGAAGCTTGAGGTTGATTTGAAGTGTAGCAAATACCTTTAAAGGTTTCATTTATGAGGTATATCTTAGCTACCTTGGCTTTCCATGCATTGATGGTCCCATGTTTATTTAAGCGTGCATACCAAGGATGCCACTGTCCAGGGTACCAACTGAAGGCCAAAGAACTGGCAGTGATTTGAGCATCTTTAATGAGGCCACTTTCCATTCCCAATGGCACAGAGCAACCTGCCAGCACAACGAAGAGGTTTAATACAATGGAGCTGAACTTTATTGGGTCTTATAAGACAATATGAGAAAACAAAATTTGTTACATTTTTGTCCATACCGTCAAGCTCACAACCGTAGTACTCCAAACAGACAGTTGGGTAGTTGTAAGAATGTAAAGGATGCAGACTCACATATCGTGCAATCAGAGGTGGGAAAAATATATTCTCCTTTCTGTCATAAGCTTCGCTGTTTCCTTCAAAAGTCTGTGGGGCATTGAAAAACACATTTTTCTTGCAGATCTTATGGGCTGTTCAGTTAGAACACATTTTGATTTTGTTAAAAGTTAGAGGTAGCAGAATGAAAAAATACTGTTGGTCTTGAGGTGTGTTTAAATGATTAATTTGACACAGTGCCTTATAAATGCGGCTCAAAGGCCAAAGACTGTCCAGTGTTTCTCAACCTTTCCGACTATAAGGCCCCTCAAAGTCCACACCAGTCTTCAAATGCCCCCTAGCCCTAGTTTTTTATTCAAAACTTATTTTAATCAATGGGTACTTCTAGTTTCTGTAAATAAAACTAAAATAATAATAATAAAAATTAAAATAATAACATTTTAGAATCCCAGAATTTTAGTAGGTGAATGTTTTACATGACTCTTATGGGCATTTGTGATTTACTGAATAAGGATTAAGGATACAGATTTTTGAAAATATTTTTTACTTGCCATTTGTACCCCAAAAACATTTTTAGAGGCATAAATAATATAATGTACTGTATATTCATTACCTGAATTTACATTACTTTTTACAAGGTATTGAACTACATTACATTATATAGGAAATCAAGATTTTACAAGACTGTGGGAACCCTGGTTCCTCAGAGGATTCCATTGTCCTTAAAAACAGAGTTAAATGTGTTAATAATGTGACCCCAACTATGCTACATAAAAAGCTATGCTTTCAAATCCTACCTCTAGAGTCAGATGCTGTAATGTGTTCATCTTTCACAGTTCCAGAGATGAGGCCAAGAGGATGATCACAGACTGCAAAATAGACCAGGTAAGATTTTAAGACCTGACAGAATCAGTTGTTTTCCTGTAATAAGATCGATCAGCATGATAAATTACTGTATGTGATACCGTTATCTAACACAAGGAATAACGTCTGCATTCCCCTCTGCTGTGAGAGTCCAACTTCAGACTCCAGCTGCCAGAGACCAGGCTTTGAAGGCAACATTTCCAGTGTGGCAAATCCACCTAAATGATGGGATCTGAGTGTGAATGGCCTTTCTAGATCATCTAGGTAAGTAGGTATCTTATAACACCACTACACACCTGATAAAAGTGGGTAAATACCCTGACGGTGGTCCTTTAACTCCTTATTTATGAACGTTTGACCATGGAAATGGACACTGTGGTCTTTAGGACAGCCCATGTTGATCAGATACCACTTCGCTAGCTGATTTGTGTACATCCGTAGTCCTTTGAGACTGTAGATAATACCATTGATAGCTGACAAAACAAATGTAACAAATACAAATTTATTAAGTTTATATAATTCAATATTTTTAATGGTCTCAATACTTGCTCCAATTTATTTAGATTTAATCCAATGATAATGACATATAATGAAAATAATTAAATTATTTAGAAAATTTGGATCCATGACTGCTCTTTTGTTTTTCCTTTCAATCCTCTTTCGATTCTCCTCGTAGTACCAGCTCTTATTCTCATCAAACGTCATAAAAAGCAGGATGAACTCTCTTCTGTCCAGAGGCTTTTTATCCAGTGTACCCTTCCTGCACACCAGAAGCGGTCCAATCAGCCCAGAGTTTATATCTCTCTCCTATGCAAGAAAGTAAGTCAATTGTAAGTGAAAATTAATAACAGTTATTTGACACTCATTTGTATTTAAATGAACTTACAGTACATTTGTAACATGGACAGCCCTTGTGGAGCAGTCTTAAGTTAAGTGGAATATGAAGGAACATTCATGCTTACAGGATTCACTGCAGAGTAGTAGGTCCATGTTCGACAGTCAGATTCATTATTTTGAGGTCCAGATTTCGAATTTATAGTCCACGTGTAAATAAAGGTGCTGTTGGGTTGTACGGCATCATCCTGTTTGTACCAGTACGGTGATTGATCAGCATAACTCAGGCCTTCCATTTGCTTTAAGTACTTTACTCCATTTGCATGCAAAGAGTACGGGCGGCTGGCAAGGTTCCTGAAAAATACCTAGCACGAAAAACAGGAATGTAATTGTTTGTGGGGTTTTTTTTTCATATGATTTGATTCTAATTTTCATTTGTGCACAAGTATGTTCACATGTTCAGTGGTGTACCATAACAGTCTGATCAACTTCAGCTTTAATGACCGGACCCAGAATTCCCAGGCGTTCATCCATTTCCCCTCTGATGTCTCGGATAGTAAAGGTGCTGTCAAGGTACTTTCTGAACACCGCTTTTTTGAAAGCTGTAGGCCTCTCGTTTTGAGATGATTTATCAAGCCTCCTTTGCAAACATAAAACAGTGATTTCACAAATGAGTTACACTGAGTTATTCATATATTCATGCTTTTTGTTTCTAGAAATGCTAATTTTTTATTATTTGAAATACATGATGCCAACAGTACCTCTGCCCATAACCAGCACAATCCCATTCTTCCTCTTCAACTGAGATGAAATAAGTTCAGGTATCCTTGTCTCCAGCAAGTTTTAAGAAATGCTGATATGTTATATTAAGCACTGGGCTTTGAACATTTGCTTGTTTGCTATAAGGGTCTTTGTACTCTACATATTCATATTCAAAATCTTCACCCTGCTCTTGTTTTGGAACATATAACTCATAATCATTGAAATCACATCTTGGCACTCCTATGATGATGGATTTCCCCATCAGGTCGTCCTCGCTAGACACAGGCCTGGTTCCCCTTGGGATCAACACAGAAGCTCCTAAAACTCTTGGAGGAATACCTCTTGGAGAAAAATCAGAATGTGGCTGTGGCCTATACTCTTTCCTTTTCTTCGTCTTCATGCCATATGCCTTTCTCGGCTTTACCCTCTTGTGAACTACTTTTTTTTCCTTTTCAATCTTTGGCTTTTTTGATTTTGCTTCAGATTTGTCTGTGATGTATTTGTTCATGTGATCTGGGATTTCCATATGAACCAGTTCATGTTTGCCTTCATAACCCTAGTGCTCTTCTTTTGGATCGAGATGAGATGTGAGTATGGCCTCGCTGTGATTGTTCTTCAGATAGATGACTACTACCTCTTCACTTTCGCTTTCTGAGTTGTTCTTCATGGATGAAACATTATTGAAAGGGCTAAGAGAAAAGGACGTGTTCTCTGTACTGTCTGAAGAAAAGAGCTCTGATTCTCAAAATTTCACTGGGAGATTTCATTGTAACATTAGTGGATGATGTTCTTTTCTCTGTTATTTCAGATTCAAGGCCGAGACTGAAATCAGACAAAGTTGCATTCGAAGATTCAGACTCATTGCTTTGCAAAGTGCTGTTTCTCAAAGGCGAAGACAAACTGAGATTAAAAATGCTCTTAGTTTCAGAATTTATCTGTGAAAACATCTCACTGGTGAATCATGATGCACATACCCATCCATGTTTTCAGGCATATTTGGAGAATAATCCCAGATATCTTCTGCTGCTATATAGTAAGTCCACTCTTGGCTTTCTTGTTTCTGTTGGATGGTAAGCCATCTATTTGGTGCTGTGTACTCATCACACGTCTTGATATTTAGATATCCATGCAAACCAGCTGCAAATATGACATCAACATCACTTTTATAGAGTACAAACTGTCAGCATTAATAGTGTTTCTACAAAGCTATGAATAAAGCCTATATAGGTTGATGGTTTAAATGAATAATTCATGACATTTTGTGGTTTCCCTGGCAGGTCTTACCTTCCAAGTGCCTGCTAATGTGAGAGGAAATAAGCCAACGGCCGGGGTGGACACCAGTCATACTGGCACTAGTGGCAGTTCCACTAATGATGCCAACAGATGAGGTTTTGTGTCCATCATGCAGAAGGACTTGCCCATTGAAGTGTACAGAGAAGAGCTCTGGCTCAGAGCTCATTCACAGCAGGTGCCAGCTGACTTTGGAGTGGGCACAGATGTCCAGATCTTGAGGACGACAAGGAGGAGTTTTACACGTAAGTAGATTTGCAGAAATTATATGTTATGTGTGAAAAATATCAAACCAACCTGGTACAGAGCCATTTGTGTAGCCATTTATAGTGTATTTCACATTGTGTGCCCGTTCAGGGCCCCCAGTGCTGTACCAGCTCTTGTTCTCATAAAACACTCCAAACAACAGCACAGCCTCCTGGTGGAAATGAATCTGATTTCTGGAGCTGTCTAGGGTGCCTGTGGGACAGGACACATTAACTGTCTAGACAAACAGAGCTGTTTATAATTGCGTAATTTGTGGGAAAACGGTAGGTTATTGGGTAAGCTGGGGAAAGAAGTCCCCCGTAAGGAAAGTGTGCATTTTCTACTTACATTTCAAATAAGTTCAGCATGTACATTGTAATGATGCATCATTCAGTGTATTATATTATTAAGGTAAATAAATGAACACATTTGCTCGTTTTTTGATTGAATAATAGAAAAATCATAGTCTAAATTCCGTTATAGGTCTGCAAGGATTAACAGACAATGAAATGAGAATCGTGACTTTGAGTTGACAAACAAAGCAAAACCTGTGGTTTTAAGCCAAAATAAAAGCTCTATGGTTTAACATTTGAAAGCAAAGAAATCAATATATTATATATGAAATTAAGAAATTATGTTGTTTGGTAAAATAAACTTATTATTATTAGATATTTAATTTTTTTACATTTTAGAGTACAATAGTGTTATTATTACTATATTATTACACGGCTCTGTGGAATACTTGATTCTGATTGGTCAGTCTCGACATTCCGAGGTATGTTATCCCTCGATAACAACCGGTAAAAGTTGATAACACAGGCTCATGATCCGGGAAACTGAAGTCGGCGCTGTACTCTTGCTAGGAATTGTTTTTTCTTGGTGGAAGCTTTGCGTTTGTTTAGCTAATAAAATATTAAAACTCGTCATCCTGGACTCGCTCTCTCGTTTCATACAAACGCAGCTGCTGCCATTTTGCTACTATTGTTTTGTACGCTGTAATGGATTATAAGATAACTAACAAACTGGTAAGATTTTAAAACATTTTCGTCTTAAATCTTTTATTGCCTTAATTATTTATGTGGTGAAATGTTGTGTAATAAGTGGTTTGACTGCACCGTTTCCCTTAAATGGGTCATAAGATGTTGCTAAAAAGATTATTTGGTGTATTTGGTGTAATGAAATGTGTTTATGCGGTTTAAGGTTAAAAAAACACATTATTTTCCACATACTGTACATTATTGTTTCTCCTCTATGCCCCGCCTTTCTGAAACGCGTCGATTTTAGTGAGCTAGAGTTAGCGGAGGCCGGTTTGAGTGAGCGGCGCGGATTCGACAAAGGAGCGTCCGGAGGGCTTGCAGCAACCACATGTGACGACCCCGGGCTGGACTCCGCTTCGTCCATGGTGAAAGCCGATCCGGCGATCCACAGCGCGAAGTTGATGTATTTCCTCAGCGACCAGCACGGATCAGCTCTAGGCATGACGAAGCGGATATCGTCCTCTTTTGGAAGACCAAACAAAGTAGTTTCGCTTTCACAACGAAACACACAGCACCTTCACGACATGGCGGCGGCGGCAACAATACTACAGCAAGAATCAAAGTTACGCCTTCTTTCTTTGCGTGAACATCTGGGCGGCGTTATGCAAATCTTCCCACATAGTGAAGTAGATATGTGGGGGCGTGTTAGAACAAGCCGTTTTAGGTAGG
>NW_015642829.1:1223445-1240055 GCF_001515625.1 Sinocyclocheilus rhinocerous
GCTGCACACATCTGAATATTTGGGTTGAACTGTTCTGGAACGTTGTTGTAAATACAACTTAACCACTGATTTCTAGTCGTGTCCTCTTTTGGAAGGCCAAACAAAGTAGTTTCGCTTTCACAACGAAGCACACAGCGTCTTCACGACATGGCTGCAGTGTCAACAATACTACAGCGAGAATAAAAGTTATGCTTTCTTTCTTTGCGTGAACATTTGGGTGGCGTTATGCAAATCTTCCCACATCGTGACATAGACATGTGGGGGTGTGTTAGAACGAGCCGTTTTAGGTAGGCGTGGTTGACTCTAAACTTTTATAAAGAATATCTCTTTGGATTTGAGACTTTAGTCTTTGCAACTTTACAGATCTTCTTTATGCACCAAGAGCTTGTTTATTAAATTTAAATGTCCGTCTAGTTTGAGCTTGCCGCGTGCTCGCAACTGCTGTGTTCACGAAAGCTTTGCGTTCAAATATTTCAACTCAAATCAATATTTCGTGTCTAATTTAGACACATATTTACTTACATATTTACTTACTGTATGTGGCAAGTAGCCGTGTAATAAGCGTGATAATGTACATCCAGCCGGTTGTTATCGCAGAATATTCCCCGACAGGGTGTCTTGTATCACCCTGAAGGCTGGATGTACATTATCCCTTACATAAAGTAATATTGGTTTCACTATGTAGAGTCTATAAGTTTTTACCTAGAGCATTTTAAAGTCGACTGTAAATCCACTTTTACATTTTAAAGCTGACATTTTAAACATTTTCATAACCACTTGCCACTGACGGCCTTCTGCCCCAGTTCACTTAAATAAAATATATTTGTTACTGTACAAATCTAAATAAATGATTATGTTAACAAATCCCCCTTTAACAAAGAGACATAAACACTTTTAATGTCTAACATAAAATAAACTCAAAGATCACTATAATCCAATGTCAATCAATCAATACATGAATACATTTGATCTCATAACTGTTTAGATATAATATATTTAACAAATGTTGGTGTTCAGATGAAGAGGCCTAATAAATAAGAGCATAGCCATTCAGTAAATGTCTTGAGATTATATTTGGTGGTCAAGAGGAAAATTAAAGTTGAGCATCTTAACCCATCTAAGCATAAATGTCATCAAATAAACATCACATTCTAAGTCCAGGATTTTGTTTTTGCCTCACATAGCTTTTTTGCAGATCAGCATTGTGCCTATTAACCCTGTATTGTAGTCCTTAACAATGTCAAAGTGGGAAAGGTATGTGTAGGTGATGCATGGGGAGTTCGCAGCTGTAGGGGTCACCTCAGAGGTCACCTCCCACTAGTATGTGTGCTCTTGGCTGGGTAAAATGACGTCATCTTCTTTCTCATAGAGTGACGTGTTGTCAAAGTATAATGATCCTAATGGGAACATTAGCAGTGTGAGAAGGATGCAGCTTCAGATGATGTTTATTACAATAAAACCAACATCCATTTATCTCGGGGAAAAAATTTGCTTTTAGAAAAAAAATGGGTATATTGTATCTGTAATATTTATCAGAGAATCATTGCTTTAGACTTAGGCACAGCCTGTGGTTAATTTGTATCTTGGGTTAATATTTCCAAAGAAATCAAACACAGATGTTTGTGTTGCTCAATGTGTTTACTCAGCTAAATGATGAGCACTAAAATAATCCATAATGTTTTCTAAACAACATTCCTCTTGAAATGTATTTCTCTGTTATTTCATAGCACATTGTTTAATTGTTACTAGTGTGCTGTATGTTACAACACTATTGCTCACTCATACTGTTACCACAATCACATCAGAACACACACCCTCTGACTGTGGGTGAATGCTACAGGGATGATCTGCCATGTTCTTGAACGTGACAATGATTGTGTCACCCTCTTGTCCTCACAATGTCGACCCAAGTAACAAATAGAACATTAGTTTCAAACAATCATGATTTAAAAGTTAAGATGCATTCTATAATACTGGATGGATGGATTTTAATGTTGAAATAAAGATGTTGAAATAAAGAAATCTTTGGTATTCAAAATACCTGAGGACAAGGGATGTGGTTTAGCCTGTGTGAATCCCTCATTGTACTCTCTGTATACAACTTTTTTTATATGACGGTACAGTCCTGGAATACAACAACAACAATCAGTAAATACATCTCTTACATGAGCAAATCAATAAAAAAAAAATAAAAACAACAACAACTCCCATTTGTGTGAAAATGCAGTTTTATTTTACTATCATAGAGAGTTTTTACATTTATATATTTCCTTTTTAATTTAAAGTTTTAGTAATTTAGCTGTATGTAGCGTTTTGTCATTTAAAAAAAATTTAATATATTGATATAGTTTTTTATTCATTATTATTATTTATTTTTTTAGTATATTAAGTTAAACTAAATGAAAATGAGAAATGTTGCCTTGGCAACTAGCCAAAATAAATTATTTATTTTAAATATTTTATTTTATTTCAGTTAACTTTATTTCATTTAAAGACACAAAAATGTTTTTTAAGGTATTAGTTTTAATTTACTATAATAACCAATATTTATACATTTTGAATAAAGTCTTGACATAATTGGTCTTAGATATACTATATATTATTTTCAGCAAACTTTACAGTAGATTCTGGGTGCTGGTTTAATATTTTGTCTCTTTTGTGTTGTTTGTATTTCATATAAAAATGTTTTTGTCACATGCCATTGTCTTCCTTAATCATAAAATTGATTAAAGGGGTCATATGATGCTGCTAAAAAGAACATTATTTTGTGTATTTGGTGTAATGAAATGTGTTTATGCGGTTTAAAGTTAAAAAAAACACATTATAGGCTACAAGGACCAAACAAATAAAAGGCAGACTAACTGCCTTTTAACTAACTCAATCTAACTGCTTAGAAAAACAAAAGAATAAATTTAAACCCTAATAAATAATGATCTTTTTCATACCTGTGCTGTCCGGCAGATGTGTAGTCCCAGTTAATATTAACAGCTGCAATGTAATAGTGTCTCTCCACAGCTGTGGCACAATTACACAGGAATGCCAGAAGGGCCAAACCGCACAGGGCCCCAGGAGCGGAGTTTCATATCTGACAATGAAACTCCAGGTCTGTTCCGGAGTGCAGGGAATTCTGAACTTTCAGAGAAATGGCAGTGAGCTTTATCTCCCCCCACCTCCCTGTTGCACACATGTTTAAACACTGTGTTGGAAGACTATCATTATAAAAAATAAAAAAAAACTGAAACTTCTTATTTTGTTTAGTCATTAGTAGTCTGAGGCTTTTTGAACATGTAAAACCTTTTCATTATTGTGAGCAAATGTTTTGTTTACAAGAATGGAAAACACCAAGTTACCATATGAACATATTTGCCAGTTCAATCCTTCCCATTGGAAACAAATGCAGGCATAAATTACACATATGCAAAAATATTGCTAATTGTCATTATGCAGCCAACTAACTATATCTGCACAAAATGAAGAGGTTCTGCACCATGTTTCGCCAACATCAATATAGCCTAAGTGTTTTACTGTAAATGTGATAATCATGAAATCTGAAATAAATGAATATGGTTTTCAGTTTCTAAGATATTTCCTCATTACACTTTTACGCCCCAGAGAGCAATTTCATAATAAGGGTTTACTCATAATCCCAATGATTTCCCTTGAATAGTTTCTTGATACAATGCTTGTTTACAGTGTGTACAAGTTGTATAAATGTGTGAGTAAAATGAGTCTGTGCATCTAAAGATTAAATGGGTACAGTCTGGACCTTGTTTAACACTTAGGCTAGGCTACCTCCACCATAGCTATAGACCATCACGTCATATAATTACATTTAAAGAACATAAAACAATATTTGTTATTACATTAATATATTATTATTATTAATTGTTATTAATATTTGCTTTATGTAATATTGCACATGACTCAGCCATGACCACATTTCTTTTAGAAGTGTTTTTCGGGCAAAGACATCTATTTGGAATTTTCTAACAAACCATCCTCATTAGGCCTACATTTGACAGAGAACGGACAACGCGTTAAAACAATAAAATGAACATTAAACATTATATACTGTACAACATTTAAAACATTTTAAAATGTAAAACATACAGCATTAAGTTGAATGTTAAAAGTTAAATGTGAAAACGTTTACAACAACCAATTTTAGATATTGTTATCTGAAAAAAAAAAAGCACATTTAGTGATTAAAATCAACCCACAAATCCTACATGTAGGTCTGTGGTGAAATTTACTACTGTGACTAAGGATTATTTTAATATTCATAAGCCAGCCACGCCTTTACCTTTGGAATGCTACCAATGAACGTCAGTAAGATCTAATTAATATTAAAGAGCTAAACTAAGCCAGTCCAGCCAAGCGGTGACGTAGTTTCTGTCGTACGCATGCGCAAAGATGCGGAAGCCGTGGGCAGGGTGTTCGTTCGAGTGAGAACATATGGGTAGGTAAATAAAGCACCGAATATGAATCTATTTGTGCTTTATCACCACATTCACATGATAACAGACACATTGTGAATATCCTGTCGTTGAACTGGATGATGCACTGCTTTTTTATTGCGTTGGTAACATCAGAACAATCAAAATTGAATCCACAATATTATAATTGTTTTGCGTTCTAGTGTATCTAGTTGTTACATATTATTTAGCATCAGTGTTTGTTTTACATTCTGAATGTGTTTAGAATATTTTTAGATCATTTCTAAGATCATGCCATAGTCATCTATAGTTATTCATTTTGGAGTTTGATGTTTAAACAGTGCTGTACTGAAAGATGTAATATTTTGAACAACAAAGACACAATGTTCATGTTCCTTCCATTCTGAACTGTCTGTAAACACTTAAAACACAATAGTCAACCATCATTCCATGACTTCATGTCTGCATGTTTTGTTGGTTGGCTCATCATTTGTGCTTGTGAATCATGCTGAAAACAAAGCGCTAGATACAGAAAGTGACACGTCTTGACAAAGTAGTATTTGATGAGTGAAAGTGCTGGAGAGACCAAATAATTATTTGATTTGTTATTGCATGAAAACGTATACTTTTTTCATTGGTGCTTTTGTGATTGATATGATTGTCTGATGTTTTCTCAGTGATCCTGTTCGTTCTCCTATGACCAGCCTCAGCTCACGTTGTCCATAATGGCCCCGTCCTCATCCTCTTCTTTTTGCCGTTGCTGCTGTCCTTGCTCACGGCTTTGCTCAAGATCTTCCGCCTACACTTTGGTTCTGGGTCTGGGTTTTGTCACCTTGGGAACCAGTCGCATCCTATTACTAAAATTCTCGGCCAATGAAGGTGACATAATATTACACCACCACAGAGCAACCTAATATATGATCATAATACAATCAATAGCTAACTTTACTTTTTGCAACTTGTATTTTAAAAACTGTTGCAACTAATTTTTTCTTACCTACAGAAAACAAATATGACTTTCTTCCTGCATCTGTGAATTTAATGGCAGAGGCCATCAAACTAGTATTTTGTTTAGTGATGTCAGTACGGGTGGTCATTCGAGGTGAGTCAGATTTGTTGTCTCAAAATTCCATTCTCATACCATATTCATAAACATACTAAGCTAGTATATATACAGCCTGTTGAATTGTGATATATGTTAGTAGTACATGTTGTTTGTTATGGGACGAAAACTATTGCTTTTGTTTTCCAGAGGGCCGCTCTTATAAAGATTTGGGGTGTTCATCTGGTGCCTCTTTTCTCAACTACCTGAAATGGTCTGTTCCTGCATTCCTCTACTTCCTCGATAACCTCATAATCTTCTATGTGATGACCTATCTGCAACCTGTACGTTGAATTATTTAAAGTTATGGATAAATATTAGAAGAAAAATAACTCTTTGCATTTAATACTTTATATAAAAATAATAATTTTTCTTACAATTAGAGTAATTAAATTTCTATATTAAATAGATATATTTATAAACTACCTTTCAATGAATTGGGATCTGCAAGATTTTTAATGCTTTTTATAGAAGTTTATATTTTGCATTTATTTGATAAAAATACAGTAAAAACAGTAATATTGTGAAATATTATGACAGCTTAAAATAACATAATTTTAATATATTTTAATTTTTTTTATTAATGATAGCAAAGCTGAATTTCTTCAGTGTCATATGATCCTTCAGAAATCATTATAATATTCTGATTTGTTGCTCAATAAACATTTTATCATATTATCATATTTTGAATGTTAAAAACAGTTGTGCTGCTTAATATTTTTGTGGGAACCATAATACATTCTTTGATGATTAGAAAGTTAATTTATTTAAAATAGAAATCTTTTGTAACATTATAAATGCATTTATTATCACTTTTGATCAACCTTCAGAGTAAAATTATTAAATTATTAATTTTTTTCAGAGAACTCTACTGACCCCAAATGTATAAACTATAACATTCATATTTTTCTCATGTTTTAATAGGCCATGGCAGTATTGTTTTCCAACATTTTTATTTTTACAACAGCCATTCTCTTCCGAGTTGTTCTAAAGTAAGTACTGACATTTCTTGATATCTGTTTTCTATCGTTATATTTTTGTCTGTTACTGACTTTCCATCTTTTGACCTGCAGGAGGCGCTTGTCTTGGGTGCAGTGGGCATCTTTGATCATTTTGTTCCTGTCCATTGTGTCATTGACCACTGGCAGTGGTGACCAGCATGCCATTGCTGTACATGGCCTCCACCCAGCCCACATTTCCACCCCTTCTAACAGCTGCTTAAAATACGCCCATCCCAAGCCAGAGCATCAGAACCATAATGAAACATACTGGAAACGTGAGATGTGGGACAGCCAGTTCATACACCGGCTGAACAGCTTCGGTCTGGGTTACGTACTACTGCTGCTGCAATGCTTCATCTCTGCACTGGCCAACATCTACAATGAGAAGATCCTCAAGGAGGGGGAGCAGCTAGTGGAGAGCATCTTCATCCAAAACAGCAAGCTGTACATGTTCGGTTTGATCTTCAACAGCCTCACGCTTCTCCTGCACTCTGACTACCGTGACCTGACGCTACACTGCGGCCTCCTCTATAGACACAACGTCTTCTCCATCGCACTGGTTTTCGTCACAGCTGCCCTAGGCCTGTCGGTGGCCTTCATTCTCAAGTTCCGCGATAACATGTTCCATGTACTTACGGGCCAGATCACCACGGTCATCGTCACTGCGCTCTCTCTCTTCTTGTTTGACTTTCATCCATCAATGGATTTCTTCCTGAAGGCACCTGTAGTACTGCTAGCCATTTTTATCTACCATAGCAGCAAACTGAAGGATCCAGAGTACGCACTACAGCAGGAGAGGCTCAGGGTCATCAATGGCGAGGTGTTTGAGAGGTTGAGAGGGGTAAGAGTCAAATATATACTTGCCTCATTTTAAAAAGATGGTCTCTTTGCATCTCAGCTGATCATTTATTTCATTTGAGTTATTCGTTTCCACCTTAATTTTTGAAGTACACTCTTGAGTTTAAACAAGGCAAACTATAATCCAATTAAGTAAGGATGAGTAAGAAACCTGAATTCCTTATAATGAAAACACGTTTTGGAGGAGCAAAGCCCTACCTTGGATTATTGCATTATTTAGATCAAATATATTATACGGCAGGCAATTCCATTAGTGGCATGTTGGCACTTCTTATAGAACTCATTCTTGTGAGACGCAGCAGAATGGGAAAGAAGTTCACTTTGTATTTCTGATATTTTTCAGTCTGATTTTAAAACTCGACACAAGTTTTTGAAAGTTTTTAATGACATTTTAATGTCTACCGAAGCTGGTAATACTATGGCTTTAAGTGCTGTTAGATCTCAGCTCTGCATTTGATTTTGTTGACCATGGTCTCTTGCTGTCTCGCTTGGAGTGCTGAATTGGGGTTAGAGGTGCTGTACTCGACTGGTTTCGGTCCTTTCTGTCCAATAGAAGATTCTCAGTAAATATAGGAAAACATTCTTCTACTGTAGGGCATGTTACATGTGGTGTTCCTCAGGGTTCACCTTTGGCACTGTTCCTGTTTTCACTGTACATGTTACCCATTGGTTCTATATTAAAGGAGATTTGGTGAGTCGTTTCATTGCTACGCTGATGATACTCGGCTTTATATACCATTTGTGCACAACGACAGGGTTGCCATAAATCAATTAATAGCCTGCTCCAAGAATTGAAAACATGGCTAACCAATAATTTTCTACATCTGAACGATTACAAAACACAAATTGTTCTTTTTGGGCCTACCTGAGAAAACTGATCTGAGTGCTGTTGACTTGGGTTCTCTCACTCTATATCGGTCACTTGATGTCAAAGATCTGGGTTTTATTCTGGATAGTGGCCTAAAGCTGAACAAACAAATCAACTGTTGTCAGCTCCAGCTTTTATCACCTTCGAAGACTAGCCAAAGTTAAACCCTTCTTAAGTAGGAAGAGTTTTGAGATTGTAATCCATGATTTTATTTCATCACGGCTTGATTATTGCAACTCGCTGTATCATGGGCTGCCTGTCTCATCTATTCATAGACTTCAATTGGTCCAAATCGCAGCTGCCCATCTGCTCGCTGTGCCTGAGTTTAAGTCTTTTAAAAACCTATTTGCACCTATTTGACCTACGCAATTTTGTACAGCACTTTGGTCAACCAAGGTTGTTTTAAATGTTTTCTATAAATAAATTAAACTTAAACTTTAACTTCTTTCTAAAATCTTATTTTATACATACCTATATATACAGATGGATCAAAGTCTGGAGAACCAATATCAGCTGCATTTGTCCTTAATCATCATAAAAGTGGAATTAGAATTCCCAATCAGAGTTTAGGGTTTACCACTAAAGCCAATACTATCATTTTAGCATTAGACCATATAAAGACTACATATCAGAAAGATTTCCTAATAATAACAGATTCAAAGTCATGTTTTGCTTCCCTTTAATGATCACCCAGCACTTATCCAAATCTTATCCAAACTGCTGGAGCTGGAAACACAGAACTAATATCTATTTTTGGGTTGGGTTTTGTTGGGTCATTGTGGAATCCCAGGATACGAACAAGCGTTCAGCGCTGCTGCTCAAGTGTTCTATACCATCCTCAGATCTTAAAACTACCATAGTATCTTACATAATCAACAAATGGCAAAATTAATGGGATGAGTGTACAACAAACTGTATGAAATTAACCCTACTGTGGGTAAAAGTCACATCTTTATTAATAAATAATCGCTGTAATCTGATCTCAGATCATAAATACATAGCTAATGCCGAATAGGACAATCCAGAATCACGACAAGTTCTTAGTATCAAATGAAGATCCACTGATATGCTCCTCATGCCATAGTCCATTATCTCTTAAACATGGCTTAAGTTCTTTTAGAAAATTAATAACTCTGTACACTTTCGAGTCAACACTGAATACATTTTAGAGTTTTTATCTGAAGCAATGTATTTGACCGTTGGAACATCGGTATTCCCTGCCTTTCAGGGTCTTGCTTAAGCGCTGCGTTTTAAACTTTTAAAAATGCTTTTATCAACGTTTTGATGGTCTGCATTCTTTTCCATTCTGCTGCCTCTCACATTTTTAAAATGCAAGGACGTGTTCTGTATGAACGGCCCCTACAATAAATTCCAGAACATGTACGAACCTTCTTCATTGGATAGCACCATCTATTATTTGTCTATAAAGATATATCTATAAAGTCACTAAAAGGTGTCCTGTTTTTCTGTACAACTACGGCGGTCTGAAAAGAATGTATGTAGTAATTCATGATTGTGTCTTACGTTTTTATTTTAGGATGGGGAAGAGTTGGAGAGACTAACCAAGGCTAACACAGAGAGTGAATCTGAAGAAGAATCTTTCTGAGTCAGTTTGAACCCATCTCTCTAATTATCATGTAAATATTCTGGAATCAGCCTGTATAACTATGATGTATATGTATTATAATGAATGATGATTGTTTCAGTCACATGGAATGTCTGCGTGACATGCAAAGGGATCAAAGAGTTGTTCATTTTCTTCTCTTACAAACTGTGTAAAAAATTATGAGCATGTATCAAACTCTGGAGGGTTTGTGAAAGTATTATGTTCATTTTTATTGTTTGAACTATTCTTGGTTCCTTCATACAGTAGTTGACTGAAGGACATAAAGTGAGAGTGCAGGTATTAAGGTAAGAGGAGCTTGTTTTTAATGTACTATTGTGCATGCACATGTCGTATTTGTTGACCAATGACCTTAGAAAAATACTTGGATTTCTGTAATAATAAAATCCACTTTTTAATACTATATGCTGAAATATGTATACAGTTTTTATTTAAATTAAGCAACTGCCAATATATTACTGGCCAGCAGAAGGAGACAAAGCAAAGAAAAAGTCAAACTACATAATTTGACATTGCTTAAGCAGATATTTGAAATGTTTAGGCTGTATCAACACAGTGCCTTCATAAAATAAGGGAGGAAAAATCTCAAGGATCACAAACTGTAACTACTTACAGTTCATCTAAAAACAGAGTTGACTTGCAATGTTTGGAACATATTCATGATAGCAAGGTATGATAGCAATATATTTTTATTGAAATTAAAGCGCAATTTATATGTTTATAAATAAGACATACAGCGACAGTGCTCTTTAAAAATAGAGTAACAATATCAAAACAGTTCAACAAGAAAAAGCAGGTTGTGACCTTTAAAAACGATCACTTCGTATAGAGAAGACATCTAATAAATACAAATGTTTTGACAGATGTATAGCAGAGGAGATGCATCTTTAAAAATGAACAGCTCTATACGATAAATATAAAACCAGTTAAAAGGGAGGTTTTCAGTTATCTCCTACCTGACACTGTCTTACGAAAGTGTAAACACTAATAACCATACCCCTGATGATAGCCATCCTGGTAACCCTCATGATAGCCATGGTGGTAGCCATAGCCACCGTACTCATCTTCCGGGCAGCGCATGCCTAGAGACTGCTGGATGGCCATTTCCTGTCTGCGAAGCTGCATGGAGTCAATCAAGTCATAGATGATGGCCATTGACCACATGGGGGACGGGTACCAGGACTTGACATTTCCATCTTTTCCCACCAGCAGCATGGAGAAGTACTCAGGGCTGATCTGGAAGTAGTTTCTAATGTCCCTCACTAGAGTGGCAGATATGCCCTCACGTTCTACCGTCGCACTTCCTGAAATGCATAAACGTGGGAGTCAGAAACAGTCGTGCAGCTGCATATAAACAACATGGGGAAAATTGTGCCATTTGTTCACCACAAATGACTTACCAGTGATTAATAGGATACTGAACTTCACATTATTTGATAGATTTGAGTTCAGTGTATAATGCAAAACCATTTTATTTTAAAAGGTTTGTTTTAGCCAATGTGCATGTCACCATTCATCATCATTGCAATTTAATGTTATATAAAACATAATTATACCTCATTTTTTTTACTGAAATAAAAAAAATCATGCTTTTACTGTCCACAGTTTTCTTTTTCTGAAGTGCTTTACGCACTTTCTAAGAGAATACAGAATTCGTTTTTGTCCTCTTTTCAACTCTGTTGAATCTTCTGCCATTATATATTTAAGGGAGTTTTTCTTAAAGCATTTCATTTTGTTTCCACTTATACTGATCTTGTCAAGCTTAAAGTTAGTATATAGCTTATTAATTACTGTTCAAAAGTTAGGGGTCAGTGAGATTTTTTTTTTAAATGTTTGTAAAAAATACAGTAAAACTGAAATATTGTAAAATATTATTAATTAAAAACACTTTTTTATAAAGTATAATTTATTCAGAAATCATTCTAATATGCTGGGGGTTTTTTTTTGCTCAAGAAACATTTCTTATTACCAATGTTGAAAATAGTTGCAGTGCTTAATATTTTTTAGAAACAGTTGTACGGAACGTGAAAATAGAGACACCAGCCACCATAGTCCAATGCTTACCGGGAGCCAGAGCGCCTGACATCTTGGCAAATTTAAAAGTGCTGTCTAATGCTAATATTCGACTTCGCCAGTCGGAGATCACTAAAAATAACATTAAAGAGGTGTGTGAACTTGCAAGCACGATGTCAGACACTGTAATATGCTCTGGTCCCCTCCCTGCTTACCGTGGTGACAAGATACATAGCAGACTGTCGTCACTCAATGGCTGGATGTCTTGAGTGTTTACTATTGTCATTTTTGCATTATTGACACACTATTTTCCTAATTAATGCTGTTCAGTTGCTTTGACACAATCTGTATTGTTAAAAGCTCTATATAAATAAAGGTGACTTGACAGTGATACATTTTTTTCAGAATTGTTTGATGAATAGAAAGTTCCAAAGAACAGCGTTTATAAAAAAAATATTTTGTAACATTACAAATGATTTTACTGCCACTTTTGATCAATATAATGCACCCTTGTTGAACAAAAATATCATTGTCTTATAAAATTGTACAATATAGCGTCTTTTTTCACAAATTATTATTAACCGCACAAAGCATTTAAATATTGATTAAATAATAATGTCCACCAAATCAGTGGTGGCTACTGTAGTGGTACTATATACCACTGAAAAATATGGCTTCTTGAACTGTCAGAATAAATAAATCAATACATAATTAAATAAAAATCTATTGGTCTATCTGTCTACCATCTTTCTTTCCTTTAGAAAAACTCATATACGCACATCTGATTTTAAATAAAGGGCTTTTTAACATAAATAGTATTACAAAAATCTCTGACAGACGGAACATTTTCATAGAAACCAGATTTATTTTTTATAAAGCTTAGAAATGTTTTATAAAGCTAAAGAAATGTTTCATCAGATATTGACTTTGCTTTCATCTTGCATATGAGTCCTGCCTACGAAGACTTCAATGTCAGCACTCTTAATACAGCTTATAGAATCACTTTTTGATCTTAATGTATCAGACAGACTGCTGATGCAGCCTTTCAAAACACACAGAAGCCTCAGTGACAGTGAACCCAAAGCTGTCTGAAGTTTCAACAATGATGGAAAATATGTAAACACCTGAGCCCTTCTTCATTTCTGTCCTTCAAAATATTATTCCTGTGGGAACGGTTTGGTCATTTCTGAGCCTGGCCGGAGCTGGAGAGGCTGACTCATGCAGGGAGGGGCCTGAAACCAGAGGCTACTGGCTGCTTTTGACTGACAGTAAAAAAAGCAGCCAATGTCAACACCACCGCACTCATCTAATGTGCTGATTAACCCTTAATGCACTAACTAAACACCTGGTTGCTGTGAGAGTTACAGGTATGCTTGCACATTTTCAAATAGACTTCAAGAATTTGTCTACTACAAGTGCAAAATTTGCTTTATATGTTTACTAAGACCACAATAAGCAAGCATCTGAGTCAGCTGATATTTCAACTGCTTTTTAAACCATTGCTACAAGTGTTTACATATCTGCTAAAAGGTCGTCTCGCACCTCAAAGTCTAGACAACATTTTAGGAGTTTACTGGTAAGTCTCACTTCCCAGAAGTTTAGCTTTTTTGCTAGTGTTTCAGCAGCAGTGGTCTTACCATTGATGGGGTAAAGCTCCAACACTCCTCCCATGTCTATCAGCTCTGTCCCCACCAACTTCAGTACTGATACATGGCGAAGACCTGCAAATCCACCAACACAGAAATTTTTTTTCTAAAATCTGAATGCCACCCTGAGATGTTCCCCTGTTGACATTTAGGCCATTTAAGGGCATGATTGTGGCTTACAGATTGTTGTTAATGGAATATGTGGGGAATGTATTAATAAACAAAGCTGTTTCTCAAGTCATTTAAGTTTGAATTGACAGCCAAATTCAAATCCGCTGTGGTAACCGATGTCAGTTTAAATGGAGAAGAAAGCCAGTCTGCCACATAATAATAATAATTTTTATAGAACTGAGTAAAGTTGTGACATCAGTTCGTAAGCTAATTTTCTAAGAGCACTCTCTGGTCATTTCTTAACGTTTTTTGGAATAGCAGTTTACAGTTTATGAGTAAATTAAGGCATGTGGTTAACATTATTTCAGGAGACTTTCACATTTTGTTCTACAACATAAATTACACAGTCATACATCAAATGTGAATTCTGTAGCCTTTTAAAATTGCTATTCACTAGTTTATTCACAACTAGGAACATCTCTTTATGATTTCCACAGGCATTTCATGTGAAATTTGACCATAAGGTCACTGGATGGGGTCAACACTTAGACCAACAGGTATGGAATTGGCTGGCAAACAATGACTTATAAATATAATATTTGAATGTCAATAGGGTTCACCTACTCTATGCAAAGCTATATAATATAAAAAATAAAGGAGCCATTAAATAGCTTGCTGCAATGCTGAATAGTTAGTTCATTACATGAGTTATGTGTTTGTCAAGATTTCTGGGACAAGAGACAAAATGGCAAACATTCACTGCCGTTGTGTCAAGCTTATTTTGTGGGGGAAATTTCTGAATGTAAGTATCATCAGGAATACACATTGTTCTTGGGAATAAAACCAAGAAAGATTCCAAATCCATAACTCAGTGGAGTTTATGACAGCTGGCTTGGTTTCAGTCTTCACTGAGTGACAAGAGAAAATCAATGTGAGATATTATCTTGGCAAACTTGAGACACGAGAAAGAAACATATGCAAAACCCTGCAGAGTTAAAAAAAAAAGGTCAATCTGTAGTAAGAGTCCTACCCAATAATGCAATGTGTATTTATGTGCCATCAGTGACATCCGAAGGTGTAGTTATTATTATTCTTACCCAGGTTGCACGCCTGACTGGACAGTGCATAGAGCTGTTGCTGATAGGCCCATTCCTCATCATTTGGTGCAGATATGACAAACAACCTGCGTCTCCAGCGGAACCTAAAATCGAGTAGCCCAAAGTTATTATAGAACAATAGATTGCTTGTAAGATTCCCAGCAAATCACAGCACCATTTCAATGGAAAATGCTTATGAAATACCTGGAAAGGAAGTTCTCCAATGATCTTGGCTTGTCTTCGTTTTTACATGTCACCCCATCACGTTTCTGTTGTTCCATCTCTCTGATGCGTGATGAAAACGTGTCGATATAATCAAACACAGCCTTCATCGCAATTGGCACTTCATAATATTGCTGGAAATAAAGAGATATATGAAAAAGCTTCATAGAGGGTTGTATTACTAGTAAGGGGATTTTCTCAATAGGTTTTGAGCAGCCAAGAATGCTGAACCTCAAATTATGTGTCAGATCGACAGAGCTGTGAAAAATTCTTGACATTTTTCTGCAAACCACAACAAATATGCTGTTCAAGCAAGAATGCAATCCATAACGCAACGTCCAATATCACATTTCTTTTGACACTGGCAATTGTATTTTTTTTTTTTATTATTCTTTTGAATTAAATTTTTATCATCTTCTTTTATTATGTAAATTCAACACTTGAGTTTCAGTGTAAATACTACATTAAAACAAAGACTAAGACTCTTATACAGGGACCATGATGATTCATGTTTATTCGTGGGCAGTTTATTTATTAACATAATCATTCAGCTCTCACAATTCAGTTTAGACACTACATGCCCAGAATTAATTTGCTATTTGTGGGTGTCTGACTGGCTACGGTTCTGAGGAATTTCAACAGATTTTACTGTCTATCTGCCACCTGACTGCACAGTGGCTTCTTTGTTTATTCCAGCTGTCTGCAAACAGGACTCGGCTTTGCGCGGGCACAACTCATGCACCCTTGAAAAGTACTGTGGAAGAAGAGAGCTTTAAAGCGGTGAAAATGTAACATGTGCCAAGTCACATGTCTTTTACCTTTGCTTTCATGTCCAGATCTGTGAGGACCATGTAGAAATCACTGTAGGTCATTCCATACTCTTTCCTCAGCTCTGTGATGAGATCCTGGTTCTCCAAATCCTCCTAAATGCTAATGCGCGACACCTGCGCTACTCACCGGTCTCAAATCCCATGAAGGAGCTCCGGAAGGATAAAAGGAGGAGTGACGACAGTGTTGGACGAGAGAGGACCAGGCCTGGATTTTATTTTGTGTCAGCTCTGTGATGAGATCCTGGTTCTCCAAATCCTCCTGTTTCAGACCTTTCATGGGCTTGTCATTCTCTGCAAAGATGCCACACAAAATTCGACAGACTGATCAACCAACCAGAGAGATAAATACAGAAGATTACAGATGGCTCCACAGTCTGCTAGTTTTGTTTTGGCTGTAGTTCAAAAAGACATGCGTGTCTTTTATAACATGCAATACACAGGGTAACCCCTCCGGTGGGGTCAACGCTGGTAGAACTCGGGACACTGAGGCCCTCTACTATATGAGGAGCTCAATGCTGTTCTGCTGTTTGTCTAAATGGAAAATCACCAGACATGCAGTCTTTTAATGAAGTGCTGCAGGGCCTTAGGGATGGCAGCTCTGTGTGCTTATTCTGGGAACATGGCTTCCTCTGTGTGACGAGAGGGGCGGGGCCGAGAGCCGTGGGAACAGAGTGAGGCCGGTGGAGTAAATGCTAATGCGCGACACCTGCACCACTCACCGGTCTTGAGTCCCACGGAGGAGCTCCGGAAGGATAAAAGGAGGAGTGACGACAGTGTTGGACGAGAGAGGACCAGGCCTGGA
>NW_015642829.1:1240724-1257911 GCF_001515625.1 Sinocyclocheilus rhinocerous
CAGGCCTGGATTTTATTTTGTGTTTTGTGTGCGGCAGTCGTCCGCGAGGGGCTGCCACTTCATTTTCATTTTGTGTTTATTTTATTAAAGTCTTTAAATGTTCGCCGGTTCCCGCCTCCTCCTTCCCGACCTACGAACGTTGTTACACTCTGCAATACAAGAGACAGATAAAAACAGAGCAACTTATGTGAAAGTCCCTCTTTGCTCTGTGGAAACTCTGTGTGTGCGTGAGACAGCATGGGAAGACACGGCCAACCCAAAGTATTTGTTTTCCTTTCCGCAAAATCCAAAGAATTTCTCACTCTAATTTCCAGTGGACAACAAAAAAGACGGTTTAAGGCATTCCAATTTCAGCATGGGAGGTGAACTACAATTAAAAACCAATCAAAGCAGAGACAAAATGCTATTTCTCCCTCTAAACATGTGGTTTTCTTTAAATAAGCTCTTTGTTTATCTCTCAAGGCAAGAATATATAAGGAGGCTTGTCTCACACTATATAAACGACAACTATCTTATAAAACAAATAAATACACTTTTTAAATAATAATGATAAAATTAAATCCCCAGAGTTACATCATAGGCATTACAAACGGAAAATGAGTGATTAGGTTTAGCCTCAGCAGCGCTCCTAATTATATATGCCTACCATAGCCACAGCACAGGACCTTTAATTGTGGTTTAGGATGATCATACAGTCAGTCATGTTTCCTTTTCTAGTACCTCTGATGTTGCACTAAAACCAGTCAGAGTGAGCTGGGAGGCTATAAATGCTCAGAACGTGCCAGGCTGATATATGCCTTCATAGAGAGCCTTATGTGTTCACTTAGCTGCCTTTAACAGAGAGAGATGTTTATGAGCACCTGTTTTGCTTCCATTTTTCCATCCTGCGGCAGTGAAAGGGACCCCTCACAGAGAACTATGTGACGCAGACCAGACTGATGAGTGTATGGAATAAAGGTCAAACCAGTGACTCATTCAGAGGCAGTCTGGATGATGATGATGATGATGATGATATCATTGTTAAACCGTTTCACAGCATTTTATCCTAATGCTTCTATAATCTAACTGTGTGACATCTGCTAAATTGACAACCAAGGATGCGTAACATTTTGAATTGAAGAATTAGCTTGAATTAACATTCTTAATTCTGAATGGCGCACAACCCTGGTGACAACAGATAGGTAGGAAGCATTCAAAGCTAAATTTCAGGTAAAAATCTGGTCTTTATCATCTTAGCATGTCTGAGGGAGTGAGCCTTTTGAATTACTCCAACAATACTCAATGTTTCTGAATTCAAGCCATAGGCCTCCCTGCTTTTGGAGCAGTTCCACAACAACACTGACAATGAAGAAATTGTGAGAATGTAGATTATAGTATGCTTTACCAATCTACCCACCCTGCAAAACTGGCTCATCTGCCAACAACTGACTGCTGTTTCTGAGCTAAAACTCCCCAGTCAGGATATCAGCTACAAAGGAAACAGACATTTTCCCATGTCTTGGATAATAAACTAGAGAGAATATTGTGCCAGGGCAGACTCTCTGCACTCTTCCATTTGATTCATCTAGCAGCATTCTGTGACACTTGAACAAGTACCATTCACTCCATTCTCAGACCAAACTTCAAGTTCCTTTGCTGTTAGGTTGTCATATGAGGTCATAATCTGGAAAAGTGCTTCCCTAACTCACACGTGAGTGCCAACTGTTGGATAAAAGGCACTTTTTGTTTGGCATACAATTAAAAGCTCTTAATCTCCAGCATAGGGAAATGGCTTGTTTTTATCATATCCATCTTCAGCCTAATCATTCATAGCTCCATGTCACAACTAGTAAAGCTCTCAAAGAACAGGAAACAGTTGTTCTTTTTCATGAACATTGCAGGATTTTATAATGGGTGGTCTGAGTTCAGTTTGGCTCAGTGGAAATGGATGGAATGCTTTGACCGGAACTTCCATAACCTGGGTTTAAATGTCCATATGTCAAAACATGACATGGATTCTCAGCAGTGGTTGTTTAAGAACGAGGAAAGCAAAACAATAGAAAAAGGTAACAGGAAAAAAGCAGGCAGTGATGAAAACACATTCTCCTATCATTTTCAAAGAGTTATTTTAATGCTTTTTTGGTTGTTTGAATAATATAAAGTATATAGTTGATATACTGCACATATATATTGTTTCCAACAAGTTGAAAGTGGCTTACCAAGTTGGTAATGATCTATTTTCATGGTGCTGTTTGTAAGCGTGCCGAAGATGGTGATGATAGAGACCTTCCTGATGGCCATCTCACACACATGTTCCAAGTATTCATCCCTTTGCTGAACATACATATTGTTCTCCTCTGTTGGAGAGGTGATCAACTGAAGTAAAGAGTTTGAAACAGAAGAACAGTAATTAATAATATAATACAGAAATCCACATTTCTAATTCATCAGACTACTTACAAAGCTACTCACAATTAGTCTCCTTTTGGTTTCAAAATAGTCCAAAAATGTTGTCAGAGTTCCTTTAGGTGACAGCGGTGGCGGTGGTGGTGGTCTTTTTGTTAGTTTCTGATCATCTTCTTTCTCATGGATCTTTGAATTTTTCTTTCCATTTTTCTTACCACCCTTTCCCCTCCTCTCTGTCTTGTCTTTTTTCTTCTTTTTATCCGTCCTGCCCTTGCCTTTCTTGGCGGGCACAATTTTTTCCTCCTTCTCTTCAGGATAGACGTCAGTGGGCTCACCTACATCATATTTCACTTCATATGCAATTTCCTTATTGCCATTTTTTTTCTTTGTAGGCCTAACATTAGGCGGTTTGTGTTGTGTAGGTGTAATGCTGGTACGCTTGTGGTTGTATTCTTTTTTATCTGTGTGGTTGTCCCTGTATTTTGCTGTGTCAGCTTTGGTGTAGATGGGAAGTGTTGTGGGTGAGGTTGTCTGGAATCTGTCCCTACGGTTGTAATAGTAAGGCTCAGTGGTGGTCTTGTGGGCTGGGATCCATTGTGGGGTAGTATGAGCTCTGGTCGTCCTTGGAGTGGTGGTGGTCCGCACTGTGGTTGTGGTCGGCAGCGTTGTTGTCGTCGTTGTAGTGGTGGATCGGGTTGTAGTTGAGGGACGTGTGGTGGTGGTGGTAATTGCTTTGGTAGTGGTGGTAATGGTCGTTGGTCTCGTTGGAGTTGGAGTAGTTGTTGTAGTCGGTCTTCGGATGGGTTTGCGCACCTCTTTTCTCCTCTCCATTGGTGGGTCCACTTGGGAATCAGTGCTGGGGACACCCTCAACCACCTGCCCCTCCACTCCAGCCCCTTTACACTTCTGCACAAAGCCTTTCTGCCTGACTTTCTCCATTTTGCGAATGGGCGACTGGTCAATAACTTCGTACATTGCTTCCAGTCTGACAGGGTATGGGTAGCGCTCCTCAACCTGAAGCGTCTTCTTAAGAAGGACCATCCCAAACTTTCCTTTCCCTAATTTAAGAAAGTTCATGAGCCTGGGAATAATAGTCGTATCTAACGGCTCTTCCATTACCTTGCCTTCGTTAGTAATGCGTCTGATTTTCCCACCCAATTCCCCTTCCTGGTGAAACATGACAATCTGATGCACGTGCCGCTCTGCCAATTCGCAGTAAACGTCTGGTTTGAGAAGACTCATCATCAGTCTGAAGTAACCATCAGAGTCGTGAGGTGCGGAAATAACCAGCAAGCGGTTTTTCCCTGCAAATGATGCCAATAAGTTTGGCGAACCGGCACTGCTTGGCATGCGGGATACTCTGGCCCTGGCTCCAGGTGTTCCATCATCCTGCTGGATTGGATTCCTAGACCCACGCTGTGCTGGTCTCCTTTGTGCCAAGACCTTTCTGGATTGGACGTTCCTGGTAACGTTTATACCTTGATCTCCCTGCATCTGCTGGTGTCTATCATTGGTCCATGAAGAAGAACGTGTTTTGATGATCTGACCCTGTCTTGATTTGTTTTGTCTTGCTCCTCTTATGGAAAACAGTCTGAGTTTGGCTTGTTTATCGGTCGGGCTGCTCTCTGACACGTAAACAGCCCATGTCAACAGACACAAAACACCGAAACCAAGCATGTACTTTCCCCTCATGTTTGAAAAATGTAGTAACACTTAAGTCAGTAGAGAGATACAATCCGGTAAAGCGTCATAAGATCTGATTTATTTTCTAAAAGTGTTTATAATTCTGATGCTCAGAGCAAAAGTTATTTAAAACCATCTTTGGATACTTAATAAACAAAGAAAATAATTTTCTTTAACAAAGACAAAATCGGTCAAGTTAGATCGACCTTGGTTTTACCTGCAAGTGTGTTTAGGAAACGTTTCTTGAACATGCAGCGCGCGATCTGACTGAATCAATGCAAAGAGGCATTTACTGCTGCCCAGCGCCAGATTTCAGCGCCCATCTCATCAATCCTGTATTAAAATAGCACATGATCCCTTAATCAGATGAAAATAGATGCCATGAAGTAAAGTCTCAGTCTCTAGAAGTTTGACACGCGCCACTTCAACACAACACACGTCGCGAAAAATGAGAAAAAGTCAGAAATACTTCCAGAAGTTTGGAAAACTCTCTTTGCGGCTCCTTATCGCTGGAAGCCTTTCCAGACATGTCAGAAAGTAACAGCACAGCAGCCCCCGTATCCTCTGTCGATCGCACGGGACCAACCCATGCAACTGAGGGGTGCCAGTGCGCAGAGATTTACTCCTGCAATCAGAGTGAACCTTAACCTTAAAACAGTCTTACAAACCCTTTCAAGACCCTTTTCATAAATATAAAGGTAGTAATATTTATAAATAATAAATATAGCAAGTGTGATATTATAAAGACAACATGCTGTTTCTAAAACGAAATAACAGTCTTTTCTTTTTTTTCACTGCTCTAAATCCAAAGAAAATTCTTACTAGGCTATATTATCTAGAAAGTATGGCTGGCTGAGTATATTTTCCTTTACCCACTATTGTAATGTTATGTATGAACCTGAAGAGAAATATTTTCAGTAAATGTTGTTTCAAAATAGTTTTAAAGAAAATAGTGGCCGATAAGCAAGCTAAAGGCAACAATGGCGAAAAGAAACTAAATACAATTGTACAAAACACAAACATTGAGAAGAGAATATCCTTTGATACATATAGTATATGTTTCATACATGCATTCATATATATATATATATATATATATATATATATATATATATATATATGCACAAAGCCTTTCTGCCTGACTTTCTCCATTTTGCGAATGGGCGACTGGTCAATAACTTCGTACATTGCTTCCAGTCTGACAGGGTATGGGTAGCGCTCCTCAACCTGAAGCGTCTTCTTAAGAAGGACCATCCCAAACTTTCCTTTCCCTAATTTAAGAAAGTTCATGAGCCTGGGAATAATAGTCGTATCTAACGGCTCTTCCATTACCTTGCCTTCGTTAGTAATGCGTCTGATTTTCCCACCCAATTCCCCTTCCTGGTGAAACATGACAATCTGATGCACGTGCCGCTCTGCCAATTCGCAGTAAACGTCTGGTTTGAGAAGACTCATCATCAGTCTGAAGTAACCATCAGAGTCGTGAGGTGCGGAAATAACCAGCAAGCGGTTTTTCCCTGCAAATGATGCCAATAAGTTTGGCGAACCGGCACTGCTTGGCATGCGGGATACTCTGGCCCTGGCTCCAGGTGTTCCATCATCCTGCTGGATTGGATTCCTAGACCCACGCTGTGCTGGTCTCCTTTGTGCCAAGACCTTTCTGGATTGGACGTTCCTGGTAACGTTTATACCTTGATCTCCCTGCATCTGCTGGTGTCTATCATTGGTCCATGAAGAAGAACGTGTTTTGATGATCTGACCCTGTCTTGATTTGTTTTGTCTTGCTCCTCTTATGGAAAACAGTCTGAGTTTGGCTTGTTTATCGGTCGGGCTGCTCTCTGACACGTAAACAGCCCATGTCAACAGACACAAAACACCGAAACCAAGCATGTACTTTCCCCTCATGTTTGAAAAATGTAGTAACACTTAAGTCAGTAGAGAGATACAATCCGGTAAAGCGTCATAAGATCTGATTTATTTTCTAAAAGTGTTTATAATTCTGATGCTCAGAGCAAAAGTTATTTAAAACCATCTTTGGATACTTAATAAACAAAGAAAATAATTTTCTTTAACAAAGACAAAATCGGTCAAGTTAGATCGACCTTGGTTTTACCTGCAAGTGTGTTTAGGAAACGTTTCTTGAACATGCAGCGCGCGATCTGACTGAATCAATGCAAAGAGGCATTTACTGCTGCCCAGCGCCAGATTTCAGCGCCCATCTCATCAATCCTGTATTAAAATAGCACATGATCCCTTAATCAGATGAAAATAGATGCCATGAAGTAAAGTCTCAGTCTCTAGAAGTTTGACACGCGCCACTTCAACACAACACACGTCGCGAAAAATGAGAAAAAGTCAGAAATACTTCCAGAAGTTTGGAAAACTCTCTTTGCGGCTCCTTATCGCTGGAAGCCTTTCCAGACATGTCAGAAAGTAACAGCACAGCAGCCCCCGTATCCTCTGTCGATCGCACGGGACCAACCCATGCAACTGAGGGGTGCCAGTGCGCAGAGATTTACTCCTGCAATCAGAGTGAACCTTAACCTTAAAACAGTCTTACAAACCCTTTCAAGACCCTTTTCATAAATATAAAGGTAGTAATATTTATAAATAATAAATATAGCAAGTGTGATATTATAAAGACAACATGCTGTTTCTAAAACGAAATAACAGTCTTTTCTTTTTTTTCACTGCTCTAAATCCAAAGAAAATTCTTACTAGGCTATATTATCTAGAAAGTATGGCTGGCTGAGTATATTTTCCTTTACCCACTATTGTAATGTTATGTATGAACCTGAAGAGAAATATTTTCAGTAAATGTTGTTTCAAAATAGTTTTAAAGAAAATAGTGGCCGATAAGCAAGCTAAAGGCAACAATGGCGAAAAGAAACTAAATACAATTGTACAAAACACAAACATTGAGAAGAGAATATCCTTTGATACATATAGTATATGTTTCATACATGCATTCATATATATATATATATAAATTGCTAAACTTAAGATTTTTAAGGTAATTTTTATGGATTGATACATTACACAGATATTAAACGACTGGCAACCCATAGATATATCATGAAACCCAGTAACTTTGGTAGTCTTGGGTCATATTTCATTCAGAAAAAAGAAAATAGCTTTAATGCAAATCTAAAGAGGATTAGGATCACTTAATCATCTACATATTTCAGAATATTTTATAACATACGGATTTTACATTCACAATTTTTGTTCAGTACTGTAGACTAGAGCCTGTTCATCAAAAAGAGTACATTTTTGTCATCACAACATTTGAATAAAACATCACATATTTTTGGCTAACAAGTCACAGACCTTAATTAGTTAGTTTAGTTTTAACATACTGTTAATACAAATGTTATCTTAAGTATCCAGACTATAGGTTAAAACACTAACTAAACAATCTCAGACTTCAACAATGGAGTTGTGTAATGTGAAATTAAAATCACATTACATCTATACTCAGCACATGTTTTGCTCCGTCCCTTAAAATGGACCCAAACTTACCAGACCTGAATGATGCTGAGCAGAATCCAGGGGGTATGTGACGGTGGAATATCTCAGCCTGTAAAAGATTATTACATTAACTATATTAAACCCCCAAATTCTTCTCAGCAGTTGTTAATCTAGTTACATTATGCCTCTTGCAAAAGTGAAACTCGATTTAATAACATCTGAATGTACGTAATGATTACTCTAAGCTTGCTCCAAATCTGTTCTTTTTACTGCCATTTTTCTACTGCTTAAAAGTCCAGTATCTTTCTTACCTGTTACTTTTGTGTTTTACTTTCTTAACAGATGCCTCAATGTGAGCAGCACATGCTCAAGCATTTTTTTCTAGCCCACAATCCTCTATTCCCCTTCATACTTGCTTTTTGACACATGTGGCTCTTAATACAGTGCATCAGTCTGTAATTAAATCAGTTTGCGTAAACAGTTACAAAAGTATCATCACATCATATAAACAAAGCCCTTTAAATGATGAGAATCTCTGAAATGAGCAATTAAACTTAGAATCCATATCACTATACATCTCTATGCCAGTATTAGACATATTTATTATAGGCTCAGATGGAATCAGCAGACTTTTCACACATTTTCTGCATTGATATGGGGGAAATCTGTGGAACTGTGAGAAATGGCAATCAAAATCCAAAACAGAAAATTCAAAAGGATTGAATAACGAGCAAGGGGTGGAGGATGTGCACAACCTTGTAAATGATGACCATACTCATTTTTTTTGTTGAATATTTTGAGTTTTACATTCACAGATTGTGTGTGGGCTCGCTATACAGTATGTACCATTCATCTAAACAGAGCTGGGGCATAATTTAAAATAATTAAAACAGACACTGGAGAATCATATGTCTTTTACAACAACATAATGAAAATAACTAAATGGCAGAAAACAAAAATGAGGGATATGAGAATTGGAAGCTAAAATTTATCAAACATCCAGATCCTGACACAAGGAGACACTGGCAATGTCCCTACAGTTCTACAGATCTGTAATTGGAAATTGCAGTAATGGTGTCCAGAACCCACAGTCCCGTTTGATAGAAAAGGCTGGATGCAGTTAAGTTGAGAATGGATGAAAGCCATTAAATTAACACTCTAAACAGTGGTGTCCACAACAGTTTGTAGATCTTTAAAAAAAAAAATTATGAACACATATTCCAATCTAAGATTCTATTGTATTATTATTTTTATTTATTTATTGTAATTAATTGGACATTTCAGTTCTGCCTAAATGTGATTATTTCTAATACTACTGTTTAGAATAAATTTTCTATTACCCCACTCAAGCATTTTTGCACTTCACTTTAGTCTCTGCATAGTGGTGGGGATTTTCAATAACTATTTTTGCAGCTTACATATTTACACCATTAGGTGGCGCTAAGTGACTGTCCTTATGAGTGAGTCATTTAATTTTTTAACTCATCTGATTTATTCAGCAATGCCTATTTATTCAGAAATGAAACAGAGCTGAGTTTCCTGAATGAATCATTGAATCGTTTACTCCACCGATTTGATCAAAAACACAGAAACATTCAGGCAAAAAAACAGTTACTATTTACAGCTGAATCACATAGCCATGCATATAATGGCCATCAAGCACTCTGCCACGTGTGATATCACTTTAATAACTAAAACGACTGATAAAGAAGGTTAAAATGACATTTTTCATTTGTGTATAACACTGCATACTGAGCTCAGTACAGTTCAACAAACCAACTGTTTAGTAAAGTACAATATTAATGTCACAGACAGGAAGATATATGCTCTCAGTCTATATATGCCAACAATAAAAGTGTATATATGGACACACACCTCTACTGAATGCTTTTTGCTCGAACCTCACCCATGAACTCACAGGCCTCTTTCAGTAATACACAGCTGCTGTTGTTTCTGAATGTGAAGTCTATATTGTAAACTTGAAGGGGAAAGGTAATATATGCCATCAAATTTAAATTTAAGGACAGAAGCATTAAACAAGCAATAAAAATAACCCAGACTACTTTGATTAGCAAACTCCTCTACTTTCCATAAGGAGCCATAAGGATTTTCAGTCTTAATAATGCTTGGAGCATTTAATACACAACACTGCAAGTTTTATTTTTATGGAATGGCTTGCTAGTAATAGACTTGATAATATGATTGGTCCTACGGCCAGTTAAGAGCAAAAGCTACTGGCAAATGAGCCATGAAACAGCCCAGTGTCTTGGCACATGTTAAATAGCTGGGAACAGCATTAAAACCAACTATATAGTTTGTCTGTATGAAAATAAATGGTCTGAGCAATGCTTCAGATCAAATGTGCCATTAACCCATACCATTAAGGCCTTTTTTTGGCACACTACTGTGTCACTTACTCACAGCATGAGTAGCTACCTGTATACTTAAAAAATGTCTGAAATCTACCCACACTAAGACAAAACTCCATAAAAAGTGAAAGAAAGTGTTTTATTTAAGTTTAAATGACACTATACTAGAGCAAAATATTGACTTGTGATAAAATGAATGGAAGTTATACATTTCTGGTTTTCATATGTTGTTGCTTAGCCTGTTAGCAATGATTTGTGTTAATGTTTTCACAATGAATCAACTGCTGTTCCTGTCTGTTTTACACAGATCATATGAAGGCATCTCAAGCATTTAGTGTTCCATCCTGTTTCCAGTTGCAGTGACCTCAACAGCCCGTAAAAACTAGGTAAAACCTGTCATCTCTCCAAGGATAGTTCCACTATAGCTCAGAGTTCTGTCAAATTGACTGTACGGGAAGAACAAAGAACAGGAAGAGCAGAGTGTAATCTGTTTTCCATGTGAAATTAAACCCTTAGGACGAGTCATTAATTTTCCTCTCACTGTTTGTGTACCTGGACCACTTGCAACAGTGTGCACATTCGACCTTGCAAACATTACAGCAGAGTGTTATCACTCTGTCAGACGTAGAACTTGACCATGTAGTGACCCAGACTCATAGTGTAAATGGACATTAAAAAGTTATGTATTAAAAGGAATAGTTCACCCAAAAGAGTGTTATTTTAATATAATTTTATTATAGTTTTGTTGATATTTTGAATTAGATTTTTCTATTTTTAATTTTATTTAAAGTTTTGTTGTGTATTTTTGTCATTTTTATTAGTTTTTTTAATGTCTATATATTCAAATGAAAATGAGAAATGTTGATTTACTCACTCATGTCATTCCAAAGTTGTATGGCTTTCTTTCTTATGGTTTGGGCTCCACAGACTTTCATTGTCTTTATTATATATATATATATGATAGTTGAGTACAAAGTAGGGGAACATGATCCAGACTCGACCCAGATCAGACTCAAACCAGGGTTTCCCTGAGTCACAGCTCTCACATGTCATGTGTATAGTCCACTGCACTACAGCTCTGGCTGTGACAGATTGGTAATTTCATTGCGATATGTTGTTAATCATATTAAAATAGTAATAGTGGTGATTGCCTTAACAAGCTGCTTAATGTTTCTACTGTAGCTCAGCTACCCAAGCTTGGTACTATCAATGCCAAAATTATTGGTTTGATTCCCAGGAAAAACATATAATGTTCACTTTGGAAAAATGTGTCTGGCAAATGCATACATTTTAGAGATATTGGACGCCGTCTGTTTAATTTTTTGATTAAGAATCTGCTTTCAGAGTTCTGAAGAAATCTTTTACTGTACTCCAGCTCTGCTCCAGACAGTTGTCAGTTTTCAATCTCTGAGTTAGTCCACATTATTGGGTTTAGTCATAATATGATCCAGACCATCATGGATTTTACCAGATAAAGCACTTTTCTTTTTTTTTTGCTTATAAAATAATAGAGGTTGTTTTAACACAGTGTTTTAGATGAATAGCTCACAGAGAGCTTGTCAAAAATCCTTTACAAACAAACTAATCTACTTTGTTTAAAGAGAAAAATTATAATTGCATGCAATTTCAGATGTCATTCATTAGGGGTTATGTGTTTCAACTTACTTAGGTTGAAGTTCTTTTATGCTTTCATTTCATTCCTAACTGAATTTAAAGCGTTTACCTCTCTCACACACTTTAAAAAAATTATAATTCAAAGATCTTATTATTTGTTGTTTATTTGATGTACTCGGCCCTCAACATCAAATTCATACCCCAGAATGATGCTTGAAGAAGGGTAGCCAGTTATTTTATATTTAACCTTTAAGGAGCCAGCTCTGACTTTAGTGTTTGAATAAGTCATTCCACATTAAGGCATTAGAACAACATTCTGTGCGCAGCTCCAGGCAGGACTGACCCACCTCTCCCACTCCTCGCCCCCACACATTCACATCTCTCCCAGTTTCCTCTCCCTTTTTTGCAATACACACACATGCACCCACACACAAACTGTATCTTTTTTTATCCACACACAAACTGTATCTTTTTATCTTACTATATAAAATAACCTCATCAAGTTGCATGTTTAATTCAGCAAACTGTTATTATAGTGGAAATGGTTATTTTGTATTTTGTAAAAAATCTTAACATTTGGCAGTCTGATCAAATAATGAGTTAGTAAAGAAATTAAATTAAGAGATGAATCACACTGTAAGGTCAAGTCAAGTGCACTACAGCTTAACTTTTGAAAATAAAGCTACATATACTTTTATTAAAAGTGACTTACATTGCTTTCGAGCTATTTCATTAATACACCAAACAAACCCATGACCTTGATGTTGCTATTTATAATTTTTATGATAATTTGTGGTGCTTTTATGTAGCTAAATTCTCAGTCACTATTCATTATCATTGCAAAGTCATATGGGTTTGGAATGACATAAGTAAATGTTTTTTTTTAAGAGGAAAGTTTATTAAACTTCAAATTCCATTTAATTAAAATAAAAAGTCTGCATTCATCATTCTGAAGAATATACTCCTTCCATTAAGCCATTAAAAACAGCCTCTTGCTGTTTTGCTTATGAGTGATGCTTTGGTGTTATACACGTGTTTGTGAAACAAAATATTCAGCCAGTAGTGATGGAACGCTGTGGCTTTTTTTTTTTATATCCATTGTTCAACACATTTCTGCAGGCTGGAATAGAGATCTGTCTGCCTGTCTGTCTGTCTGTCTGTCTGTCTGTCTATCTATCTATCTATCCATCTACTCAGTGCACAAAACAAACATTATATGCCATCATCATTATTGTCATTTATATTTACAATTTATTTAGATTTTATTCACAGCAACTGATATACATAATACAGCATATATAATTAATCACAGTGATAAAACAAGCAGCATAACACAAGTTATGTTACATCAAAATATAACTACTCAGTTGTCATCATTATCGCTGCTTAATAGTTCCTCCCTCTCCTTTTCTCTTCTTTTTGTTTTACCAGTTTTTTTTTAAATAAAATTTTTGATGTAAAATTAAAACAACTGACACCACTTTCTACTTCTATACAATTGCCAAATGATCCCACTTCAAAAACACATTTACTCATCAGAGGAATTCCTTTATGAGAAGAAAGCACTCAGACATGTGTCTTTGACTGTTAGCGTTAGGAATGGTCTGTTGTAGTTCTCTAATAAGAACCATCAGGGCAGGGGTGGTTTTGTATTGTGGGCTTCAGACAGACCTGTGGGTGTTTGTTCCATGAGTGCAGTGGACCAGAGCTTTCAGGTTTGTTATGTGACACACCCATCAACAAAAGTAGATCTGGTGGGTTACAAACACAAGCATTATTGTGCTATAGCAAAAATATTAGCTGTAAATATGTAAATAAAGTATATTTGTTGCAGCAAAATGATGCTTGTTTATGATGGTGGTCCTTTGGATATCACTGGGAGGGACTTCAGAACAGGAAGTTTCACTCAATTGAGAATGTTTCCAGTCAATTTAGGCAATTAGAATCTCATTAGGACTTATACTGCTTTACTTTTATTTTGATTAAAACAAACTATTGATTATTGAGGCTAATGTTAAAGGTTAGCAGTGTTGCGGGTGAGACATCTATGGATTTGTGAAGCAATAAAAACGTTACTAAGAGCCAGTGTAATTGATTTCTCATGGACAGAACCTTGAGGAACATCTGTTCTTTATTTCCTCAGAATCAGAATGATGTTAAATTGTGCATGATATCTGGAGTGCAGATCTGACTATATTCAAGACAAACAGAACCTAATATCATTGGATGTCAGAACCAGTGGAAAAAGGACATTCTAGACACAATTTATTTTATAAACATTTCCCCTTTCCTTTTGTTTTTCCAACTAGTTTGCAATATTTAGGTTTTCTTTAGATTTATAGAGAAAAAAATAACCATAAAGCACCTGAGTGAATGAACAGTGTCTCAGTGTTACAAGTACGAGGTTTCTCTCCAAGTGCTCAAACCAAATTACATACCACATTACCAGCTCTCCTGGTTTTGTCAGTGGGTGCTATTTCCCACGACCATAAGAATAACTGTAGATGATAATGCTGAGTTTCCTTGCTACCATGCAGTGGTTTATTCCCAATGCTGACATCACTAAATCACATGTAATTTCAGATGTCATTCATTAGGGGTTATGTGTTTCAACTTGAAGTTCTTTTATGCTTTCATTTCATTCCAAACTGAATTTAAAGCATTTACCTCTCTCTCACACTTGAATAAAATAATGTCAAAAATAGATAAATTTACTCGCCGTAAAAGTGTAGTCACATTTACTGTTGTTTGACAATTTCTTCAATAATCTCAGTAGGAATCCATGCTGTCTGGAAGTTCACTTGAGGTCAAATGATTTCCCCACTCAGATTCTGGACAGACTGGATTGGGACAGACTGTGATGGATTCGATCTTCTATTGCAGCCTTTGAATTGGGACACAGCTAATATCATTTATATCAAAATTGATATCATTCTTGGTTTAAACTATCCATAAATACAATTTCTAGCATTAACTTAATCAAATGTCATTGGTATTAAAGAATTTGATTTGTTACACTAATTTGTAAAACTCACTTTTTATCTGTACAGACATTTGTCAGCATTGTAGAAGAGCTTAAACAAAGCATGCATGATTGCATAATGACAGGATGACAAAGGCTAAATGATCTAACAGACCTCTTCTATGGAGACTTCATAAGGTCAGCTCAGGGGCCTATTGGCAGTAAAAGCCAGAATAGAACAATATAGCAAGCCAATATAGAACATTTCTTTCATTTTTTGTGAATCAGGGAAAGTATGAGAATTTCCACTTTAAATGATATATAGCGGTCTCTAACCCAAACAAAATGGAGATGTGGTTATTAAAAAGAGAGGAATAAGGTGGGAATGATTATAATAAGGTTTCAGCAAGAGGGACATTTTTTGTCACACATAAATTAATGCAGATTACCTTGGGTAAATAAAATATTAAATTGAAGAATGCAGGAAGACATAAAAATAAGTTATAATCAATTCCATGCACATGTCAGAAGTTACTGATGCTCCCTTAAGAGTGCTTGAGGAGTCCACTGTCTGCTGGAGCTAAATGTACATGCAAACCGCTTCTAACATAAAGAAACAGTCAACTGCTGATGAATTTGTGCTCTTGCCATGGATAAATAATGCAAAAACTTCAGTAAATTGATCCCATATTCAAGTATGTTTGCCAAAATACATGATGATTTTAATTTTGTGGAACTGTCTCACAAAATCAAGTGTGCTAACATTTAAGGTCCAAGAAGCTCCACAGATTTCTTCTTTAAAAAAATTTAAAACACATAACAAGCTTGTTCATAAAATCTAGAGAGCAATAAATGCAAAAAAGATGAATAATAAAAAATAAATGTAACAAAGTTTTTATTTACTTTAATAGAAGATAAATAAAAGATAATAGAAGCTTAATGGCAGATGAATAAAAAAATCAATGTAAAAAAAGTTTATTAATTTTGTATATAGCTTGACTCCACAAGCACAAGTATTTACTAACATAAAATGCTATGACATCTCCCACTGGACCACTGGAAAGCTAATAAAAGAATTTTGTGGAATTTGTGACCTTCTATGGTCAATACATGTTTACATGTATGGTCAATACAATCTTACTGTATATTTTAAGAAAATGACAATGTTGATCTGAAGGTGGATAAATTTATATGCACTATACCAGGGGTTTTCAACCTTTTAGGACATGCGCCCCCCAGTTTGTCTAATTTCCCCCCCAACATGCCAATCCGTGGTTGGATTTCCGACACGGCTAATCGTAAATCATCTTACACTGTCAATAAGAGTGACCAGGGTTGCCAGGTTTTCACAACAAAACCCGCCTAATTGCTACTCAAAACTAGCTCAAAACTACAAAACGCGGAAAGTGTTAAAGTAGCCCAATTCCGTGGGAAAACCACGGACTTGGCAACACGGAGTGTGACTGATACTCGAGCCAACGCTGCTCTAACTGTCGACTAGCAATGGGAGTCAGATTGCCCCCTAGTGGATGGCTAAATATTTGCTAACTCGTATTCATAAATTCTCAAGGGAACGTCTCTGAATTAACTGATGCTCGCGCCCCACAGGTTGAAAACCCCTGCACTATACTATACAGACACCAAGAGCAATATGTTCAAAAATCCAGTGACTATTGCACTATGAATGGTGACTTTAAATGGTGACATGTGTGCCATAGTTTGTTAACTGAGTGCTGTTTATTTCTGTTTGTCACACTCTCACGGAAGCCTCTAAAATATGCCCTCTTGCCCCACACTGGATTGTTTCATTTTTGAAAACGTATGTTTTTAATAAGTTATCAGACAAGAAAGTTTGGGCTGTGAGTGTGCGCAGTTTACATCGTAGAACAAAACGTCAAAGTATCGCCACGTTATGTTTACCACAGGCTTTATTTTACTCATAAATTGAAAAACCCCATTATAAAACCCCATAGGAAAATCTCAAAGGAACCTACACTTCTGGGTTCTGACGTCATAGGAATAAATACAAAACTAGAGCCAAGCTAAAACTGAAATGAGACATTAGTAATAAATAGTATAGTGAATAAATTAAATAATCATAACCAAAAGACATATGAAAGCACATATTTCTGTACATTTCGAAATAAGGTGCATTAAAAGTCAATAAATCCTTGATTAATATGAATATAATTTAGTGTCTCCACGTACTATTCAATAAAATTCTAGTGCATTTAATCTATTAAATAACAACAGAGTGCGCGAGTTTTTGGATATGGTAAGATTAAACTTATTTTAGTGAATAAAGTACCACATTTCAGCTATCGTTTTGTTAGGGTGGGTAGACAAAATGTTACTTTATCCTTTCTTCTAGAAAATCCTCAATCTATATGCTTCCTAACAGCTTAATGTGGCCGTTAACATTTAATTTTAACGTGGCTTTAAGCACTATGCATCGTTAAAGTTTCACTTTCACCACGACTAAGCCGGTAAATGTGGTGTTTGTTTACATGGAATAATCATATGTGTTTACCTTATGGTGCGAACCCAGAGCTATCAGTAGGAAAGCGATAAAACGAGCATCTTCCATCCGACTTGTGTTGCATTTCGGGGCAAAGCAAAAAAAACTGTCAAACAACAATATAAAATACGGGAAACTATTAATTGGTTATTCTACAATTAATTGTATTACAAATTATACTACGA
>NW_015642829.1:1258034-1280302 GCF_001515625.1 Sinocyclocheilus rhinocerous
TTTATCCTTGCTTCTAGAAAATCCTCAATCTATATGCTTCCTAACAGCTTAATGTGGCCGTTAACATTTAATTTTAACGTGGCTTTAAGCACTATGCATCGTTAAAGTTTCACTTTCACCACGACTAAGCCGGTAAATGTGGTGTTTGTTTACATGGAATAATCATATGTGTTTACCTTATGGTGCGAACCCAGAGCTATCAGTAGGAAAGCGATAAAACGAGCATCTTCCATCCGACTTGTGTTGCATTTCGGGGCAAAGCAAAAAAAACTGTCAAACAACAATATAAAATACGGGAAACTATTAATTGGTTATTCTACAATTAATTGTACTATAAATTATACACTACGATTGGAAAATACTGTAAATTGATAAACTGTTCGGCGTGATGACGTTTAATGTCTCCGACAGCGCCTGTAGTCCCATTTAGCAACTTGTTGTTAGCAACCGTCTTTCTTAAGAAATGTAACAGTTTAAAAAAAATCACAAGTGGGGTGTAACTGGTGTGTTTTATGTCATAGAATAAAATGTGAAAGTATCTTGAGCTTGTGTGAACCACGGATCTTATTTTAGGGGATTTAACCAAACTCCCATTCAAAAAACCCATCGACTCTGGGACGATGGAACCGGAAGTGCTAAAATGCTAACTCGCTTCTGGGTTTTTGCCTACAAAGTGACATCATAGTTCCACCACTCTATCGGGAGATATTACTTACTACTGGAGAAAGTGTAACGGTCAACTTGGATCACGTGTGCCTTGATAACCAATCACATTATAGCCTTGATGTCATTTAATTTCATTTAGAGTGGTGCGACACTCATGCTGTGTCTCATTTAGAAGGCTGCGCCCTCCGGAGGTCGCATTCGAAGGCTGCATACGTCATCGAGGCTGTCTCACTTCAGAAAAGCAAGTAGGACACTCCGAATGCGACCTTCTTTCACAGGAATTCGGAGGATAATCACCGTTTACGGATACCATAGGAATGAATGAGAAGTGTCGTAATCTGAATCCTATGTAGTGTCGTAGTGTAGTTTAAAGTGTCGTAGTCTGTGACTTAAACTGAATTTTTTTTTCTGTGTAAACTCTAAAAATAGTTAAATCAAAAACTATTGTTTAGTGTAAAACATGTTGAAGATTAGTCGATAGGCTGTCGATTCATAAAATGATAAGCTGTTTCCTCAAAAAAAGCTGTTTATTCAGCGTAGTGAAGCCTCTCCTCCATTGACATATTGTACATTCAAACAAAACGGCCTCTGGTCTCCTTTCCCACATACTGCCAAAGTGGAAGTGTTAGCTTTAGCCGTTACGCTTTTTAGGCTAAAGGTTGCAGGCTTGCCTTCCAGTGGCTTTATTTACATACATTTAATTATACCTCTCTTCTTCGCTGGTCATAACAGCTCAAGAGCGGCCTCTGGCCCTGCGTATGAATGAAACATACACTAGACAACTCACCAGTGAATGCTAATCGGGATTGTTTTGTAGCCAGATATGGATATGATCAGGGCTCGATTTGAGGGGGGATGCTGGGGGATGGCACCCCCCTTGTTGAAAAAAAAAAAGACAAAAAGCATCCCCTCTGTAAAACCACCATCCCCTTTACCATCCCCTTTAGATTAATATTATGTAAAACTTGTCATGCAAATTAAATGTTAAAATTCTCTACATATGATAATTTGCAAACTAAAAACCAATGACTGGCCAATCAGAACTCAATACTGTACGAGCTGCACACAAGTTGAAGCAAGTTTTCATAATTTTTCGTGCAAAATGGTTCAAGTGCAACTTTTGGAGCTCTTAAAAAAAGACAACAGAAGATATGAAAGATATTCCCCTGACATAACATTATTGTGCTGTATGTGTGACTGTGAGGGATGGAGAGACGATACTGAGAGATGACATTATAGAGAATGTCACTGACTTAAAAAACTAGCAAAAACGCAAGCCATAAAGCATTCATTGAGTGAAACCTATTAGAATGCAGTTAGAACACCCTTGTAATTCAAGTTATGAAAGAAAAATATATACCCCTCTGAGTTTTTATTTTTATATTTATCACCAGGGCCATAGCTGGGGTTTGCGGGGCCCCATTACAGGTTGTACCCGTAGGCCCTGTTTGAAATCATGTAAATAGCACAAATAAATAAATAGAACAAAGACACAAATTAAACAATGTTTAAGTTTTTTCAAGTTTGTAGGTGTTCAGGTACAGAAACCGAATAATCAAATGTAAAAGAGCATTGCATAGTCTTCACTGTATAAATTAAATATAGATTAATTCTTGTTAAAACTACAAAGTAATTCTGTCAAATGCAGTGATTGATTTTCTCTTTTATTTTCTTGGATTAACATTAAGGACACTGAGAGCAGCTAGTAAATTAGGCGTGGTCACTTTAAGAGGCAATGCATGGATCCAATATAATAGTATACATTTCTTTCTTGTTTACGTTTACTTAAGACATAGCCGAGGATACTCACCAAGACCTGTATTTTGACATAATTTTGTATGTATTTGTCTGTTCAAACGCAAGAAGAGGCAAAACTCAATTCGGTGTTCAAGGGCTGTGAGACGCAGCTCTCTGCGTGCGCGATGTGGTCAGTTTCAAAGGGCTCTACAAGATCCCAACGGAAGAATAAGGGTCTTATCTAGCGAAACGATTGGTCATTTTCTAAAAACAAAAATGCTCGCCTTGCACTAGCTCCGCGATGTGCGTCACGCATTACGTAATCACGTTGGAAAGGTCACACGCTTTAGCTCTTGGTCTGTGTGCTGATTCAAAAAGGTAGGGTAGGGCGAAAAACTCCATCACATTTTCTCCTCCAACTTTGACTGCTGGGCTACATCATGTGTCATTCACCGGTGAGAAAACCAAATGTAAAAGAGCATTGCATAGTCTTCACTGTATAAATTAAATATAGATTAATTCTTGTTAAAACTACAAAGTAATTCTGTCAAATGCAGTGATTGATTTTCTCTTTTATTTTCTTGGATTAACATTAAGGACACTGAGAGCAGCTAGTAAATTAGGCGTGGTCACTTTAAGAGGCAATGCATGGATCCAATATAATAGTATACATTTCTTTCTTGTTTACGTTTACTTAAGACATAGCCGAGGATACTCACCAAGACCTGTATTTTGACATAATTTTGTATGTATTTGTCTGTTCAAACGCAAGAAGAGGCAAAACTCAATTCGGTGTTCAAGGGCTGTGAGACGCAGCTCTCTGCGTGCGCGATGTGGTCAGTTTCAAAGGGCTCTACAAGATCCCAACGGAAGAATAAGGGTCTTATCTAGCGAAACGATTGGTCATTTTCTAAAAACAAAAATGCTCGCCTTGCACTAGCTCCGCGATGTGCGTCACGCATTACGTAATCACGTTGGAAAGGTCACACGCTTTAGCTCTTGGTCTGTGTGCTGATTCAAAAAGGTAGGGTAGGGCGAAAAACTCCATCACATTTTCTCCTCCAACTTTGACTGCTGGGCTACATCATGTGTCATTCACCGGTGAGAAAACTTTAAAAGTACTACAATACCAGGAAGGAAGATCGGGTTGTCGATGTTTGTCTGCCATCCTCGCTCTGTCTGCACAGCATGCGTGAACATGCTGATGACGTATCCTGTCTGCGCAAACCGGGTGCGCAGAGGTATGCAAATACATACGTTGACAGGCAGGTAGGAAAGCATATTAAAACGCTCGGACCGAGCGTTTTGATTGGACGAACATTTCTTGGTCCTACGCCTTCCACAGAATATATAAATACAGATAAATACATTTAGACTACTTAACTTAATGATTGCTATCGGGATGTGAAGAGACTTTCAACCAGCATAACAAAAAATGTTTCTGAAGACAATCACCTATTGCACCTTTAACGACCACCGGTGTCGCTAATAACAAGGATTACTGAATTCTACATTGATCCCCTTTAACAGCTAAATATCTGCATTTTTAGGAGTTAATATTTACTGTTGACAGTGAAATTGCTTGAGCCATCCTCTTGAGTAGGGCTAGGCGGTATGACAATATAAAGGCTATATTGTTCCACAGGATTGCCTAATTTTTGATGCGATAAAGAAACATGAATGAAAAAATAATGCATAGACATGCCTGATGGTATTGTAAACACATGTAAACACAGTCGGTTGTGTCTTAAAGGTGCACTAAGCAATATTTGAAAAACACTTTTGACCACAATGTCGGACCAATCAGCAGTAAGGGGCGTGTCTAGTAATGATAGGGAGAAGAGAGCGCTCAGTGAGTGCACAGGACAGATATTAGCAGATCGACTATAGATAGTGAGAGATGGCAGCTAAAAAATAAATAAATAAATTTTAAAAAATGGAAATTTCGGAGGAACAAAACATTAAAAGAAGGGTAGGACACCATCGAACCGGTTCACCAAATCGGACTGAGTCGTTCAATACAGTTCGCATTCTCGAGTCAGCGCTGATCCACAATTTTCTCAAGTTTCTCACTTTCAGACATGCCTTACAGTCCCTACGACCCGAAATAAACCAATATCCCTGAGTATATGTTACTGCTCTAACTCCAACAGCACTGAAACATGCTGTGCAGACTGAGAGAACCGATGAGAACGAGCAGCTGATACTGAGCATGCGTGTACTACCGAACGAACGGTACTACGTAGGCCTACAGAGCAACACTGAATGAATCTTTTTTTGAACGGAGTAAGCCAGTGTGATTCAACGGTCCATTCAAAAAGAATTGAATCAGCTGTTTTGAACAAATCGTTTGATTTGAATGATTCAATAAATCAGGGACTTGCTGCCACCTACTGGCGGTTTTATTGTCATTTATTTTTCTATGACAGGCCTAAACGAGACAAGGGCTGTGTCCGAAATCGCCCCCTATACCCTCATTCACTATTCCCTACATTAGGTCACTAATTCAGTTCACTAGAAGGAGTGAATGAGAACGAGTAGTGAATTCGGACACTGAGTGCACCGGAAGGAATGCCGCTTTTGCATAGTTTGTGCTTGCTGTTTATTAATCATTTGAAACTAGCAAACTAGCAGCTCCAGTAGTAAGATTAAAGGATTTATCTTAAACTCTGTCACGGAAATTATGTATAAACCCAAATCAAACAATTTAATAATCAATTTACAATGAATTTATACCCGTGTTGTACATTATGCTGTACGCCATGGATGAGCGCTTTGTAAAAATGAACGGATTGATTAATCAGCTGCGGGCGCCATCTTCTGGCGAGATGCGGGAATTCATTCGGCGCGTGACTCTCACGGTGCATTATGGGCATTCTCTAGCCGTTGAGCGTGCACCAGTTGTACTCTCGTTTTTGCAGTGCATTGTGGGATTGAATGAGTGCACTCGAGAACGTCCACTATGGTTTCGGACACCACTAAAAATGGCTGTTCCCTCAAATAGTGCCCTATTTAAGGGTATAGGGGGCGATTTCGGACACAGCCAAGGTGCCAGCACAACCTTCAGCAAAATATCGTTTAATTATCATTATTGACAAAGATCCCCCAAAGGGGGTCCTGTAGCTAATTATTGTGTAAAGTTAGCTACAGGACCCCCTGCCCAACCAAAGAAATTGACCACACCATCCCCCCTGATTTATTTATTTATTTTTTAATTTTTTTTACAGTTCAACCACTGGATATGATTGATGGTATTCTTTAAAGAAACATGAAGTAGCCTAAACACGAGAATCCATCAACATTTTTCTAAATATTCACACTTTAGGAGAAAAAGTCCTACGGGAATACTTAAAGGGGTCATATGATGCGATTTAAATTTTTCCTTTCTCTTTGGAGTGTTACAAGCTCCTGATGCATAAAGAAGATCTGTAAAGTTGCAAAGACTAAAGTCTTAAATCCAAAGAGATATTCTTTATAAAAGTTAAGAACCGCCTCAGCTCACGCTAGCCCGCCGCCTCATCCTATATATATCTTTATCGTTATCTTTATAGTTATCGTCCTTGGTGTGAACGGGCCTTAAGGATGGAGGCCATGGTCATGATCCTCATTTAACATGGCTACATAATTTAACATTAACATTGCAACATAATTTATAATACAAATAGCCACTCTGTGAGGTCCTCAAACTGTTAATAAGTCATTGCAATAGACTAATAACTCCGGTAGATGTCACTGTTTACCCACTTTTTTGTTGTACAGTAGTGCATGCCCATTTACAACTCCAAACAGTAATATAGTGCAGTGCCGTGCCGTTAGTTCCTGTCCTTTTATTTTTCTGGTATCTAGTGCAACATCATATAATGTTTTACTGCATGTATCAGTTTGTTTGTCTGTGTTCACGGTGTTCCAGACCAGAGTATGTGAGCGGTGTAGAATTGTGTGAACTTGCCTGGAGTTAGGAAGAGTTTTTGGAACTCGTCTGAACGTTGGTGTTAACTCCAAGTTCACTTCAAGGGAGGTGCAGGAAATGGAAAACCTGGAGTGGAGCTGAAGTGGACTGATGAGTGAACACTTTGAGGAGAAATTACTGTCGAGCCACTCCACTCATACTTAGAGTGGAGTGGGAAAACGAGTAAAATACATAGAATACATATAAAAAGAAGTAAAATATAATAATAATAATATAAAAATCAGAGTAAGAGTATATGATATAAAAATATCAAATAAATGCTTTATAGAGCTCACACTAACTTTTTAAGTCTTTTAAAGCTTTTTTTATATAGGTTGGGTTTTTATTAGTAAACTTGCATTTGTCAGAGTGAAATTTGGTCAAAATATAGGTAAATTAATTACATAAAAGCACTTTTCACCCTCTTCAGGATATTCAGTGAAACTAAAAAAGTAAATTTTCCCATAAAAGTGAGAGAGGCCTTAAACACTGAACATTTCCTCTGATAAATTTGTGTGTCTCACACTACAGTATAACTGAATGAGTAAGTACAATGTCAAAATAAATGCAAGGTGGTAGAATGCTTTGACGTCTATTAGAACTACTTATTTTTTTGTTATAAATACAAGCTAACTGACTTAATTATGTTTGAAAGTTAATATACAGTAGCTATATTAACTCTTTGTGTCTAGAAGTACTGTATTAAAACCATATCACATTTGCACATTTTCAGTCTAAATATCAAAATTCTTTGATGCCACTTACCCGCGTGATATTGCTTAAATGCCTGAGACTGTTTTCATAACTTGCACATGAGTTTGCGGTGATGATTAAGTAAATTCTATGCTTTGAACACCCCACCTATCATCTTGTTAATGGTCTCCCAAAACCGCAAATTTTCTCCTCCCTGTTCAAACCTGCCTGCTCTTACGGCGCTCCGACTCAACATCTTGCTATTTAGGTGAGAGGTTGGACAGAGCAATAGGGTGTAATCTTCTGCATGGATGAGAACGGAAAAACATTTGTAACATATAAATTGATTTAGTTAGTTAAACACTAATCTACTGTTAAACAGTAAACCACCAGATGATGGCGATATTGCATACTGAATGGGTTGCCCTGCCGGGAAAAGTCACTTAGATGTGTAAGAGCTACTTAGCGGCAGTAAAAAGTGGATGGATGGATGTGTGGATGGTATGTCAGTATGTGTGTGGTCAATGTTCAGCCTTTTACTTGAGTTTTTAGTAGCCTATTGGACTTTTCATATTATTTAGTCATTATACAAAGTGTTTATACAAAGATTCTGTCTTAATAGACCCTCTTATTACTAATTGTCTGTTTACCCAATAAACAGTTAATTGTTCTCACACAGATGCAGCATAAACAAATTAAAGGCGCCAGAAGCTCAAACAATATGGTTGCACCTTCCAGCATTTAAATACTTTGAGGACCCCTCCTCACTTATATAAACATATTTTCATTCTATTGTGTTCATATTTTTCCTCCATCGCTGCCCACACACATCCAGTGTGGCGCAGTGCATAACCGGCATGCCTGAAGCTTTTTCTCCGCAGGGTTCGCTCAGACTGTTATTGTGGTGTAAACAGGACGTGTCGATTCATATCCCCAGTTATCTAGTTTTCCCCCCAAACCCATGCATTCCTTGGCATTTCCTTCAAAGATGAACATAAGGGTCAAGTAAAGGCACTTAGAAACAAGCATAGTGGTGTTCTGGGGGAGCTAGAGTGGATCGGTCTGTCTTCCATCAGCCATGTTTAACAGATCATTCCCAGGTTCGTGTGACTGCAACTGCAGAGCAGCTTGGTTTGTTTTAAGAGGGAATGTCTTTAGCATACATTCGAAATATCATGCAGGCTAACTGGCACCGTCTCTACGGCCATTCATAAAAGAGATATGTTTGTAACGCCTTTCGTTTTGAAGTCGCTCAAAACCGTACGCCACCCATACGTGTGTTTTATAGCTATTGCCCATGCCATCAGTCATGGTGCACTGGTAGGCATTGACAAGACGTTTCCAGACTGCTCAAACAAGGGATTACAGAGGCATTTTAAAAGCTCTCGCAGGATGTCAGAGTTCACTTATGGCCCTTTAAAGTGTCTATAGCTCTGTAGAGAAACTGGCAAATTCTGCCCCGGTTGGGAATGCCAGGATTGAACCCTCCTGATCCTATTCTTTAGATGGGATAACATCAGATGTAACTTGCAGAAATAAAACTGACAGTTCTTTCTTTCTCACTGCAGTTCTTTCTCTCAGCAGAGTCGAGGATGGCTTGTCCAAAAGATATCAGAGTGAATGTTATGTTTATTTATAATACAATAGACATCAGTCAGATTGAGGCTTGGGAAGGTCATGTCTGGAACATGTTTCTGTGAAGCTGTGATGTTAAACATCTCACCCGTGATCTTCTTAGTGTACATCCTGTTCCACTGTGAAAGGTATTAGCAACTGTCAAGCAGACAAGATCAGATCAGCCTGTAAAAAGAGATCGTACCTGCATGGGACCTATGTAGTATAATATTACGAACAATATTAAGGAAATATTGGTTAAAATTGCATATTCAATTGTGCAAAATCTCAAAAGAAATATCCATGTTCATACTGAGTATTATGATGTTGTGAGGCCTAAATTCAGTTGTAGCATTTAAAATGACTGATATTAGTTTTTTTAATATTTTGAATTTATTTAGACAAAATAGTATAGATTTTCAATATATGCCATGTACTGGTTATCGGCCATATAACAGCTTATCTGTATCAGATATCATTTTAATATTGGTGCATCCCTATATTTAAATATTTTGATATTTGAAATGTGTCTTAGTTGTGCATTACAATGTCTTTTTTAAAATGGATGACTTTTTTCTCCTTGAGGTTTTTTTTTTTTTAAATGGATTTCCTAATCATTCAAATAAACAAATTTGAATGCTGTCCTTTGATATTAGGAATGTAAATTGATTGTTTCATAATGATCTGATCTGATCTGACTGTCTTAGACAGAGATACAAATATTTGCTGACACTGTACCTCAAAACATGCCACAATGCAGTTATGATTTAATTAGATTCAGGGGCCCTTGATTGATGCATCAATATTATAATATTATGTGCCTATTTTACACAACCAGTTACGTTCTTATTAACTCATAAATGCAACCAAAATCATAAACATTTAATTGATCATTACACCGCTAATAGATATCAAGTCGTATTTTATTTATAATCTTATAGAATTGTTATATCAGCCATTTATTGTTTATCGAACTTTACATTAAAATAATTGGTAGTTTATTTTATCTTCCAGAATTTTCTTATCAACCTTTCTTGCTTCTTCCAAATCCTTTCCAGGTTTCCCACCCAAGTACAGAATCAGGTTGTTACAGTGGAAGCGGGTTGTCTCCTTAACCTCTACACTTTATCTTGATCAAATTTCCCTCTGGCAGGGGGTGGGGTGCTGACGGGGGGAGGGGGGTATGCCGTGGAGCTATTGAAATTCCAGAGCTGATTTCACATGTTTTATATTGCCCTCTTTCTGATGCCTCCTCTGTGTCTCTTTTTTGGGCCTACACTGGGGTGTAGAACATGGAGCAGGTGACATGTGAACTCTTCCCGGCTGACCAGCTCTCTACTGGAAAAAACAGGAATGAGGAGTGAAGGAGGATGACTGGCGGTTGGTCCTGTCCAAGTCGGTTCCCATGTCTTGTTTGGAATTTAATGGACTGAGAAAGTGGGAATCTGACAAGTTTTGTTTAATTTACGAGAAGATGGGCCTGTTTTTGTAGTTTTTCCCCAGGTCACATACCAAGAATTGTGTGTGTGAGAGAGAGTGTGTGTTTGTGCATGCATAGAATGGTTTCACATTTCCATTGCTTAGCAATGGTGTCACTGTTGTTAAGCTGGCTTGACATCTTGTGTTGTGTTATCTGCCCTACCTATCCTGATGTTTGTGTTCGAAAAGGTGGTATCTTGAAAGAAATTGCATTATGCTTTGCCTCTGATATGGAATTTAGTTGGTTATGTCTCACTCACGTATGTGCCTACTCGCGTCTATGATTTAAAGTAACGCATCTATGTCATATGTTTTCATGAAAGTTTTTTCTAAATGAACTTGTCATTTCATTGGTGAATCCATACCACCATTGCTAAAGGGAACAGAAATTCAAAATTCATTGTCTTTCATAGTCACATTTACCATTGATTAGCAAAATTCCGCTAGTCCAGTTATTTCAGTGGCAATTGGGAGATTGGGAGATATAATTTCACATGATGTACTTCCGGTGCTGAAGTAATTTCTCTTTGCAAATTTTGCATCGGGTTCAAGATTGGTGAGTTTGACACACAAATTTGCAGTGCTGACCAATAGCAAGGTGTTCATCCTGGCAATGTCGACTTAGCCAGTTTTGTTTAACTCTACATTTCAATACTATAAAATTAGGCTATTTGAAAAACAGTTATTTCGGGTCTTTTCATTTGCTAGCCGGCAGTATATTTTGGTATGTTTATTTTGTTGTAATTATTTCTGTGTTATTTACAGTGGTGGGCCGTCAGGGTCAGCAGGGCCTTCTCTGCTGGCCCTATAAAAATAAAATTGTGTGAACATTTTTTTTAATTATTATTATTATTTAGGTATTTATATTTGTGTAATGTCCACAAAATGGCCTATGATTAGTTTCGTTGCGGTTGAACTGGAATATCCTACATAAAAAAAAGTCTGCAGCCAGCACTGCAGATAGTGTTACCCTTTTGTTCAAAGACGTCACATCTGATTTGTAACGAGCATTAGTGACAGAATCATCAGCCAATCAAATTTTGACTTTCAATGACAGCATGCCCTCTGGGTCTAGCGACTTGCCCGGTGCTACCCCCAGCGCTTAGTTGGGAATTTCCAAGGTATGAAAGTGAAATTCAACGAAAAGAAAATGACAGAAAAAATGCTTTAAAGAGAGAAGTAATAGATTTTAATGTTCCTTTAAGTAAAGGTGAAATTAAAACTATCATTAAGGAAAATATTATTAAAGAATGGCAGGACATATGGAATACAGATAATAAGGGAAGGCATTTACTGTATATAATATTTAAAAAAATGGTTAATAGAAGTGTAAGTGGTAGAAATAGAAAAGAAGAGGTTATAATAACTAGGATGAGACTTGGACACCCGGGATTGAACGCTTCACTGTTCATAACTGGAATACACGAGAGTGGTCTATGTGGGAATTGTGGGGAGAAAGAAACAGTGGAGCATGTAATATATAATTGTACAAGGTATGATGAAGAAAGAAAGGAATTAATATCATATTTAAACAAAAAAGGTAAGGTAAATAAGGATTTGGAATACTTATTAGGATATGAGTTTAACAGAGATAGAGAAGGATACAGGATATTAATAAAATACATATATACTACTGGGTTAAGTGAAAGGATTTAAATATAGAATGCGGATGCTCTATTCTATTCTGGATCTTTAGGAGACCACGGATTTAGTCTGGAGGAGCTGAACACGCAGCGCCAGGTGGAGCCTGGGGAGAAGGAATGGGATGGAGCATCGAATAATTATTTAAGTAGGAATATTTGTGCATATACGTGTGTAAGAACAGGAAAATCAAAAACAAGGAAGAAATAGATTATAAATAAACCATGACTGCATAACAGCAAAAGTAGGTGGCGATATGCACACAGGATGTAACACGCCAAAAAACGGAAGAAGAAGAAGAAAAAGAAAATGACAGCTGCAGTCGGCGGCGCCTACACCAGTTCTTGTTGCCGATCTATTGAAAATGCCTTTTTCAAGGCGCTCTTTTGCAGACAAAAGAGGAATAACTGAGAAAGGAAGACCTACACCCAAACTGAATTCGCTAACAAAGGTTTTGTGCGCCGTTTCAAAGATTGCAACTATGAGTGGCTAACAGCTAGCACCGAGCACAAGAAGTTATTTGGCCATGTTTACTTTTTAATACGAGTAAAGGGACATGGAATGACAGACTCATGGACTTTATTTACAAGTGACAGGTGAGTGCTTTATTGTTTGACGAGTATTGTATCATGCACATTGTTATGGAGGTGTACGTGGTGCGTTGATAATACTGTGGCATGGTGTGTGGATGTCCAGCATTTGTACACCTTTGCTGCTGTGGGCACGTCGTCATTTAAGAGTGACGTGAATGTGCATAGTGACCCGTGTATTGGTGGATTACTTTTACTGATCCATGTAGGGAAATTTACTCTGCATTTAACCCACCCTAATCTAGCCTACTGTTGAAATTGTTGATCAGCTGTCATTGTTGTTGAGAGCCTGTGTGCTGCATAATATGCAAATTATATGCATATGGATGCGTTAGCTGTTACAGAGATGTGTAAGATAGATGTATACGGGTATGCAGTTTACAGTTGCTTACTGAAGGCCCTGACTGAAACCCCACGGTATGCCACTGGTTATTTATCATATTTTGTTCCATCTGGTCCTTCTTTCTTTTGCTTGCAAAATTACGAACGTAAGTAACCACACATTTTTAGGATCCATCTAGCTGTTTTAAAGTAAGGTACTTCCTTAACCAATTGCAAAATCAAAAATTCAGCCTGTTTTTGATACATTCAAGCACAGATGTATAAATTTCAGTTTGACCGATTATTGGTGTGATCTCTTGGCCATCCCTACCTCTGATATGTGTGCTAATACATGCCGCTCGTGCGATTATTGTTCCATACTCGTGAGCCAAAAGATTTCAGTCACAGAAACTCTGGAACGGGATGGATTAAAGAATGACAAATAGAAAGAGAACAAGATAGGAAGATAATTTATCTGCAAGTGGTGTTAAGGGTAGTTATCTTCTTGCCACGGCCCCCAGGTTTAATCTTGGCTTTTTCTCCAGCTAACCTCAACCTTTGGAATGCCACAGTCTCTTCCATTTGTCACCCAGGAATTTCCCATCCTTTAAACGAGGAGAATGCAGCGCTAATATATAACCAATTACACAAGTAGCATTTCCTGTGTTCCTTTGAGATTTTTTTTTCAAGTTCAAGGTGCCAATCAAGGCTGGAATGCCAGAACATGATTCTTATTTGCTAAGGGTCAGTGCACCATTGCTCCTACATTCTAAAGGCCCATTGTTCCCAAACCGGGAGACTCCATAACCCTCGGCCCCTGCTCTCTTACCCCAGAGCCCCCACATCAAGGGCCCGCACTGTTTACACAGCATCCGCTCACATAGTGACCTGCCATGTAAAGGATTAAATAAGGTAGGACCCTCGCAGCAAAGGACAGAGCGTTTCAATCACTGCCACAGATAGTTAGGCTGAATGCAAGAGTAAGAGAGGCAGAGAAGAGGCGACTTGGGTCTGGAATCTTTTTCTGCAGCGAACAATGGGGAGATTGCTTTACCGAGACACCGAGCTCGCTGTCTTTGTGTGCTTTCTTGATGAACCCACTCAAAGAGACATAAATGTAAAAGAGTTTCTCTCTGAGAATGCTTTCCGGAAATCTCAATGTACCACGTTTATGGAGCACCATCTGATATTGGAGTACAGACTTAATTCAGGTGGAATGTCAATATTTGTTATTAAATGTACTGAATTAGCCTGTAAACTAGGGCTGTGCAATTAATCGCATGCGATTGTCATGCGCATCTCGTCAGTAAAGCCGGTCCCGTGATTAGTAGTAAATCTCCATCACCTGCTTTCAGATTGAGCAGCATTCACTACACAGTGCCGTAGTTCACTGACAATTAGGCAATATCGCGTTCATATTCGCAGATGAATCACATTCGATTATGATCACGATATCGCCTAGCTTGTCAGTGAACTACAGCTCTGTGTATTAAATTGCGCTCCATCTGAAAGCAGGTGATGGAGATTTACTACTAATCACGGAACCGGCTTTACTGACGAGATGCGCATGACAATCGCATGCGATTAATTGCACAGCCCTACTGTAAACCAACTGAATTAGCATGATGGTGTTACAACTGAAGATTTCACAGTTAAGGGGTGAGGGATGTGAGCCACCTGTATAGGAGGTTAATAATGAACATCTTCAGAGTCAAGCAATAGGGCACAATAGGAAATGAACCCTCTCCGTGCAATCAATGGCTAATTAATGGAAACATGATAATTTTGAGCACTGCAGATGCAGGGAGAATTTGGAAGAATGGATTATTCTTTATCCATCCCATTCCGTTGCAAATGTAAGATCAGTGTTCTTTTTTACACAGATTTTTATTTATCTATAAAACAATAACAAAAATACCATGAAAATTGAGTCAATATTTCATAATGATTGAAAATGGATTCATTTCAGTTACGTTTATTCAGACTAAAATGGCATCTAATCTTAGCCTGAGAACAAACTTAAACCAAATATTTAAAAATGCTATTAAAACATAATAATTTAACAAAAACATTATATAACATTATAAAAATAATATAATGTGTACTTTATTGTAATTACAATACTAAGAATTTGAATGCCAATCCCTAACATTATTGACTATGATTGGATTATTTAAAACCTAGGTATTCCTCTTTAAAACCGTGCTAATATTTTTCATTATTTTCTCATCAAATTTTTGTCAGCAGTATATTTGAATAAACTCTTTTACTATAGTCATGATGCACATTTTGCATCTTGTTTTCATTATCCTTGACGAAATTTAAAAACCCTTTGTCTGGTATTTCTTTGCATGCTGTTTTACCACTGCATGCAACCCTTCCCATCTTATTTCATGCCTTCTCATTCCAATTCATGCAGTAAAAGAGAGCGCAGGACATTTTGGCATTATTCTCTGCATATTATTTTCCAAACTTCTATTTATTTCTTCCCTCTGTAAAAGATCTTCCTTCTCCAGGTGGATGACAGCATGACGGTGAAAGTGAGCATTGCTGCAAGAGTGTGGCATGAAATGAGAGCTGCTGGATGCTGACCATCTCCCTCAGCTGTGTCTTTAGGTGAAGTGTATGACATCTTCACGCTCACAGTGGAAGAGAACAGGCAGACGGTGTGCATTGTTAGCATGAAGGGCATTCTATCTATTCCTCTCTGTCAGGGACATCAGCAGATGTAGAAAAGCTCTGCACACATTCAGACTGATTCTGCTTCAATGACAGTTGATTAGATTTCACTTAGCTTTTATTTTCTTTGGCCTCTGGTAACAGTATTTATCCAAACAGACCTGTGGTGTTTCTGTTTTCATTTCCAATACAGAAACAGGACTGAAAGGCATCTTTTCTCCTCTTTTTGACCATGGTGGAATGAATGAATAATAAATGAATAGCTATAAATCAAATGACCACCAATACTTTTTGCCTAAAGCTGCAGTTTTAAACAACTTAAATATTTATAATGTTAGACTCTACAGAAGTAGCAAGTAGTGTGTTTTCAGTTTTTTTTTGGGATAATTTTCACCTTGCGCACAAAACTGATTAGAATACATCACATCCTGATGGTCACATATTGTGTAGTCATACGAGTTGAAATATTTCAACCCATCTGAACATATAAATCTGCATCTGCAGTTCATGTTTGACTCACTTTTGGGAATAATGACTTTGGGTCTGTTGTCTCTCATAAGCAGTGAAAAGCAGGCTTAAGTCATTGTGGCATCAATCAAATTAGCTGATTACAGTTTTTGTCGTCGAGAACAGTGCAAAAAATAACATTTTACAGACGATGCAAGTATTGTCACGTTTATGGTCTGTTTTTGTTTTGATTTCCCTCTGTTCCTGCCTCCTGTTTATGTATGCCCTTATTTGGTTATGTTCCTGTCCTCATTATAGTTCGTTATGTTCATTTGTTTTTCCCCTGTGTTTGATTGTTGATTGCTCCCAGGTGTGTCTTGTCAATTACCCCATGTACTTTAGTTCCTGTCTGTTATTTGAGTTTGTCTGGTATTGAATGTCGATGTTGTGTTTCTTGTGTGTCCCTGTCTTGTTTTATTTACCCCGTCTTGGATGATTAAAGACATTTACTTTGAGTTTATCCCACGTCTCTTCGTTTTGCCACAGAAGGCAACCGTGACAAGTATAATTTATTTCTAGCTAAATGTGGACTTTTGCAATGCATATTTCAGGCATTTGAAATTACAGAAATAGTTGTAGAAAGCAATGGCAGCAGATTGATTACTAATTAACCAAACATTGTATGGCAGACATTATTTGTGTAATTGTTTAATATCAAGAACTGAGCATCTGCAGAACTGTTTCCACCATATTATTAAATATTATAAGAATACCAGGTGGTGGTCTCAGCATACACACATTCAAACCAGAGTTCGGTCGTGTGCTCCATACATTCTCGTGTCCACGTTTGTACAAATTGAAGAGATAATGAACGAAAGAACTGCCTTAATATTGAGCGCTTTAGCAGTGTGTGAATCCTGAACACTTTGACCTGTGACTTGCTGCACAAACGCAAAAACCAGATTGAAACAAAGGGGTCAGCGCTGTTTGCTCTCTAAACTGCTGTCTTTGTGACTATGTTGGGCATGCCAAGAATTCCACAGATCATTGTGTGTGCCGATATGGCTCAAAGGTATGCAGTCACGTTAACAGAAACCTGACCTACCTGACTGATCGAAACTACACCCACGCGTTATTAAGCTCACAATGCTTGCGTGGGAAACAATGAAACGGTCTTGGAAGCTAATTCCTTCCCAGATAGGGGATGGAGATTGACAGCTTTGAATGAAATGAGGTATGTGAAGAGAAATGCCAAGGTCTTCTCTTCATTCTGTGTTCTGTGGTTGCCAGGATATGCTTAGATTTTTTAAATATATTTTTTTCAGGCACCACTGGCAAAACAGCTTTAGATGATTTCTATTTGCTGCTGCCTCAAAATGCTCTATTTTTAAAACATTCAGTACCTTGGGTTTGGTTATTGCAGACAGCTGAGAAGACTCAATAAAATAATGAATTTTTTAATTCTTACTGTTATGTTGTACAATATGTTGCATTGCAATTTGACAATTTTACCATCAGTCCAGGGACTGCAGATGCAAAATAGCCTTCTGTCTAATTCTGGCACATTGTGCATTTATGTATTGTTGATGTGCATTGTCCCTGTTAAATAAACCTGAAATAAATAAATAAATAAAATTGCTTGACTTTTTTTATTAATATTTTTCTAGGATGATTTGCATCCTCAGTGCATTAATTTCAGAAATGCATGCATTCGAATAAATGCACATTTCACTGATGTCTGAATGAAACAGATTTGTTTCCCAGTCCTAGTGGAAGTGCATTCCTGAGGGCTTTTGTGGTTCTTGTTTTATCCTCCCTGCCTGGCCCAACCCAGCTGTGGGAACAGGACTATGGGGCGTAACTTCATGCCCAGTCCTCTCACTTACTTAAAGGGGTCATATGATGCGATTTCAAGTTTTCCTTTCTCTTTGGAGTGTTACAAGCTGATTGTGCATAGATAAGATCCCTGCACACATGCACACACATATCTTTTCTCATACAGCAGTGGTTCTCAAACCTCTCCATGAAGTACCCCCAGCACTGCACGTTTTGTATGTCTCCCTATATCTGACACACCCACTTCAGGTCTTGCAGTCTCCACCAATGAGCTGATGAGTTGAATCAGGTGTGATAGATGAGGGAGACATACAAAATGTGCAGGGCTGGGGGTACTCCAGAACAGGTTTGAGAACCACTGACATACTGTACACAGCATACACTCCCTCCTTTGCCACAAAAAATAAATAAATAAAGTGACTTTATAATGCACCTGTACATAGAATATTCCCTTTCTTTCTTGTCAAATATTCATTAATATTGAAAATTGTCTGTAGTTTCTCAGTTTTTAGTTAAATTAAATTACATTTAAGTAAAATATGGAAAAATGTTTTGTGCTAAAAATTATTTTACAGATGCAACTCAAAATATAACATTTATATAGCTTGTAGATACTATATGTAGTTTGCTACAAAGTACCCAAAATGCATCTTTCTCCATTGACGACCATTCAAAAGTAAATGGCATTATATTAGATGTTGTACTAATGTCTGATTGTTTTATTTATATAATAGTTTATATATTTATTTATTTAAATAAAAGTGTGAAAATGCCTTTTTTTCATATCATCTGGCTTGACGTCACAGCTCAGGAGTCAGGTCAAGTTTTTATAGCACTTATACAATAGAGATTGTTTCGAAGCAGTTCTATCTGAAGCAAATTAAAATTATTTTGTAAAGCAGCTCTAAGACAATAGTGTCATTATTCAATTGAATGTTGATTCAGTTCAATAGCTGTGTAAAGTTCATAAATTATAAAACAATATCAATTCAGCTATAAACAGCTCTGCTGAAAAGTTCAGCGTTGATTCAGTTCAGTTCAATAACTTAATGTTGCAAAATCCATCAATTATGAACAATAGTCACAGGATAGTCGCTGGTAAAAGCCTTTTGATGTTATTGTGATCAGCCAATCACGGTTGTCAGGTTGTTGCTTTTCTGCAGCACCCGAGTAATTCGTCATGTATGACGAGGATTAGCCAATCAGAGCTGCCAATTTCAGTTATTTTAGTGTGCACTGCAGTATACATCAGATGGTCATTGAACTGTGGGTGGCCCGTCTGTGCGTCGACTGAGACTAAGTTTGATAGATCCACGTGATGCTTTCTGTCGTCTTTTCAAATCCATGTGCGGGACCTAAACTCAAGACTGTGCAACTGAGGCTACAAGCAGGCATCAGCCAGTACAGTAAAATTGGCGCATAATCTGGCAGAGTGCTGCATGGAGCTCTCAGCCAGTCCTCATTAACCTGCCGTATCCTCAACTCAGACCTGTGTGGATGACATCCTTTGAGGAGCCAGGAGTGTGTGCTCATTAGACAAGCCCACACACACTGCCTACCTCGGGTCAAGAGCATCTACTGTAGCCACCCTCTCCGTTCCCCTGGCTGACTGATGCCGTTAAGATGTCAAAGCGTTTCACGTAAAGCCCTCCACTTTAGTGACGATGAGTTGGCCAGGTGAGAGGAGAAGAGCACAGGACAGCCGCGCTAAGAAGGTCACTGATTTCAAAAAACATTTTTCAAGTAGACTCATTTCCATGACTGAAAAACATTAGGTTTACTCTCCTCACATTTTTCTAGCTTATAGGCCTGATGGAAATTCAGGCCTACTGTATTTAGGCGTAAATAACAGGAAATTCAGGCCTACTGTATGTGAGGAAAAATGCGTTAGGAAACGTTCAAATTAAATGAGCCCTTGAGAGTGATCTTTTACATACAATCCTTTTATCAAGTTGGCTTGAAATATGCTTTGCGCTGTTGCCATTTTCTTTGTTTTGGCTCTATGCAGTGGTTTTTCTAAAGGGTCAATGACATTCTGTGCCCTTTCCAGTTTACAGTCTGATTATGTCACATCAGCTTGTGAAAGCCCACTGATGTCAGTGGTGCCGTAACAAAACAGCTTCTTTGAAATTTTTTAATTGTGTACTCTGAATGAACATTGTTGCTAGGCACTCCAGTAACCTTGTCCCGTTTGATCTCTTTTTTTATAATCTGTAAAATCATGGGTTTTACAAACAAAAAATTTTTTTTTCCCTTTCACCTTTTTATCAATAAATAGCTGGAGTTCTTTTGTTCACCATGCAAAATTGACCTGTGTCAGCTGTTGGTTATTTTACTCATAAAACAATAATTCAATTACTGCATACTTTCATGTTAGTATTACATTTGTTTTTTTCGAAGTAGTAAATAAAACAAAGATTATTGGAGTATGTTTTACAAGAATATAGTATTTCAGTTGCACTTTTTAAATGTAAATTTCACAAACTTTTAAGACTTCTGTCAACGAATGCAAAATCAATATAAATGGTCTGTGTACATATCCAGTAAGGTGTGAGTGCGTGGGCTGGCCTGTTCAATATTCAAATACCTTTTTTTACACATTTATGGCCTAATAAAATGTTTCAAAGTGGACCGACCCGATAAACCAACCTCCTGACAAGCTAAATAAAAGGGCAGGGGACAGTCTTATCTGAATTTTCCTCTGTGACCTTGGAAAACATTTGATTAGGGGCACATGAAATGCTTGCGGCAAAATCATTTCTCTTTTTCTGACTAAACGTGGCGTGGTTTTATCTGTTTACCCATATCTGATCAGCTGGGATCCCAGCAGCCCTCACACGCCATAGGCCATCGAGATCACAGTAATGTACAGAGAGTAGCCTAGAAACTTTAACGTCACATGTTATACAATACAAGTATCTCTTTACCACTGAAGGCCTCAGCTGGTGTTTAGAAAGAATTCTTGCTGACTGTAGGCAGAGAATAAAACCATGGCCAACATGGCAGGTGTGATGTTGGCAGTGATTTATTTATTTATTATTTCTTTCATTTTGCATCTTCACACATTCTGCTCAGTGTGTGATTCTAAGCTGATTTTTGCTTTTGTGTCACAGATAATATAACATTATTTAATTTGAGGAGGAGTAACTTTTTATTGCTTTTCGATAATGAAATGACTTCTGCTAATGGTACATTTATGCATGATGCAATAAGTGCAAATAAACCCGCTTCTGACTATAAGCTATTTTTTATAAATTACTAGCTGAAACAATGAGGCTCTTTTTCCCATTTTTTTGCAATTAGATGATGTTTGACCAATGTTCTGCATTTTGTTTCTTTTTGTCTTTCCTCAAGTTGATGGTATCTGTACTACAGATGACAATGTTCCATTAACCATTATCTTATCTTCTCAAATTAGGTCAGGAAGCCATTGTCTTATATAGCTACAGAGAGAACAGAGTATTTAGAGCCTTTGCAATTCTGTGATGAACCATTGATTTAAATAAAGTTATTGATTAAAAAAGTATCAAATCACCTATTAAAAAGAATATAATTGGTGTCAGATGCTTCTATCAGTTCAGGTATGCTTATAGGAATGGAACCAATTTATCTTAAGAATCAGATGTTTTACCTATCCCTAGTTAGATGTATGTGTAGAACGTATCAGATATACAGTACATATCCATATTGATCTATAAGAAACATACAGTATTGACAAACTTTGAACATGCTGAATTCCTTAGAAAACTGCCACAGATATGGGCAACAGGATATGATGTCACCCTCTAAACAACAAACAATTATGCATATAATTTAAATAATACCATTCAAATGTCTGTTTTATATTTTCCTGTGAAGGCAAAGCTGAATTTTCTGCAGCCATTACTCCAGACTTCAGTGTCACACGATCCTTCAGAAATAATTCTAATATGCTGACTTGGTGCTCAAGAAACATTTCTTATTATTATCAATATTGAAAACAGCTGTTTAATATTTTTGTGGAAACTAATCATTCTTATCTGATGAATATTATTTGATGAATTTGATATGATTTGAAAGAACAGCATTTAAATTTTTTTTTGTGAAAACTATAACATAATTTTTGCTCAATTTTAATGCATCCTTGCTGAATAAAAGTATTAATTTCTTTCACAAAAACAAGAATCTTACTGAGCCCAAAGTTATGAACTGCAGCATATATTTATAAAATAACAACATTGCGAGTCATGTTGCTTCAGAGCTTGTACTCTTTGTATTGAGCCAAGAGATGTGATGTTTATATGCTCTATTTCAGGGGCGTAGCCATAATTTCAGAAGTGAGGGGGACAGACATGTTTATATATATATATATATATATATATATATATTACAATACAACATTAATGATTTTTATTTTATTTTAATGTATTTTAAAATGTAATTAAAATGTATTTTTTCAGCAGCCATTACTCCAGTCTTCAGTCATGTGATCCTTCAGAAATCATTCTAATATGCATATTCCATTCAAAAGCTTAGAGTAAGTATATTTATTTTTTTAAGAAATTATAGAAATGAACACTTATTTAGCAAGGATGCTTTAAATTGATCAAAAGTGATGATAAAGACATTTATAATGT
>NW_015642829.1:1280439-1280677 GCF_001515625.1 Sinocyclocheilus rhinocerous
AAATCACTATAAATTACATTTTAAAATATATTCAAATAGAAAACAGTTATTTTAAATAGCCTAGTAAAAATATTTCAAAATGTTAAAAATGTTACGTACTTTGGTACTTTCAAATAAATGCAGGCTTGGTGAACAGAAGAGACTTCTTTAAAAAATTTAAAAAACCTTACTGTTCAAAGTTTTGACTGGTAGTGTATAGGCAACTTTAATTTTTCTCTAATTTCTAGCTTTAATTGGC
>NW_015642829.1:1281590-1283936 GCF_001515625.1 Sinocyclocheilus rhinocerous
TTTTAATATCCTCCTTTTTTTTCTCTAACAGATGTCTGCTGTATGTACGCTGCAGCTCCTCAAACATTGAACAAAATAAAACAAGTAAAAGCATTTTTTTTTTTCAAATTACTTTCCAAATTTAGAAATAATTTTCCTTCATTTAAGTAGTGTGAGAGCGCAACGATGCTCTAAATGTGTTGGCATAGCAACGTGATACTTCCTGTTTCCTTTTCCGCCTGTCCTACGAAGGCCGTCTCGTTTAATTCTTGGTTGAGGACACTTCGTATATGCATCCTACAGAGGATGCGACCTCCAGAGGATTCGACCTCCGGAGGGCGCAGCCTTCTAAATGAGACACAGCATGGAGTGTTTAGCCTCATTCTGGGTCCGAATAAAACATCAGATCATGCACAGACTATCCTGTCTCTTTTCATTTAAATCTATATTTATTCACACCAGCTCTTGAAAACCTCTATGCGAACACACTTGCCCGAAAAAGTGCGGGGGACGAATTTACGTGATATTAAAAGTGGGGGGGACACGTCCCCCGCGTAATCTACGCCCCTGCTCTATTTGTCAAATGTCTTTTCATTAGGTCAGAGATCACCGAACTTGAACTTTGGTACGCAGTGGAAGATGAAACAATTTCACGTGCTTGCGTTTCCGTTCTCCCACATTTGCACTCGTATTGTAAGTGACCTGAGCTCAAAGTCTGCTGTGGCGCACCTTAAGCCTTCTGCTCATTAGCTGGATGCTAGCTGCTTCTCAAGGAGGATGTGCTTATTTTGACAGTCTGGCATCCTGAAATGAGTGGAATCACTTTGTTCTGTTACAGCAGTATTTTCGCCTACCAGATATGGTTCCAGAGACCACAGTGGTTATTAAATCTAATATTCTGTTTAAAGCCTTTAACTGAGTGCACTGAACTGCGTTCAGCCTTTCAATTAATTTGCACATTGTTTAGCCCCAATAATAAACTACAAAATGTGACCTGAACCTGCATAGTCTTTTTGCATTTGTATTGAATGATAAAATGTGTATAATAGTGTGTTTCATGACTTGCCAGCCGAGTTTTCTGTCATCAATTCTGTGGTCTGCACACCCAGTGTTCTCCCCTCTGCATGTGTTTAGCATGCCGTGTCTTGGGAAAAAGCCACCACAACTATGTCATGCAGACATTTATTTTTGCCTTGTAAAACTACCCAAATGTTGTGGCATTTTTGAAAATAGTTTGTACCGTTTGTGATATAAAAAGAAGGAGCTTTCTGAGGCAATACGAGACCTTTATGGAAGGCGTATGATGAGGCAGTTGACCGTCAGCTGAAATGTTTTGTGAAAAAGGCTTGATAACACTGGACGTCACTCAGCCCACACTAAAGCAAATAGATCTGAACATGTCAAAGGCCTTTGACGTCCCTCTTGCAGTGTAGGCCATATTATCTTCGGCTTGGACAGGCTGTGGTTGAACCGCTATGAAGAAAACCATTTGGCCATCTACCTCTCTCTCTCACACGCCACCTCATTTTGCTTCTTTATTCGTGGTGTGCTAAAGCTCACTATTATTCAGCAGATCTACACAACTCATAGCTCACTCTGTGTTGTGTGTTCATTGCTTTTGGTTATGGAAGCCTATGACGTCGCTGGCATGTAGGGTTGGGTATCAATATCATTTGAATTTTATCAATTGCAATTCCGATTCCGATTCTGCTTATCGATTCCAATTCTTTTCGATTCCCAGTTTTGATTCCAAAGTGATTAAATAATGATATCAAACATTTATCCTGTCTCTTTTTTGCAAACCATTTATTGCAGCTGAATACCATGAACAAAAATCAACAGGCTAAATAAAAATTAGACTCTTTAAGAGCTGTTTGTGTGCAAAATAAAACTGCATGATTTTGGATAAATTTTGTTTTTCTTTTTCTTTTCTTTTTTCCCCAATGGAAGTTGTGGTTCTCTCATGATTCTACATGTGACAAAATCACATGTAATTTATGAATGAATGATTAAATGACTCACTCAAGATGTACTTGTTTCATTACTGGATGAATCAGCGTTCTTGAACGAATCTCTTGTATGATTCAAAGACAAATACATTTTAACAGCCCCTTTTCACCACCTACTGGCGTAACAATGTAATCGATAAATCTTCATTTGAAGTGTCAAATTACTTTCAAAAGGTGATTTACTCTATTTTAACCGCTACCGTACACATCGTACACACAGTTTATATCTGAACTATAAACTTTTATCCCAGTACTTCTGTGATTTGAATGTTTGTAACAGAAATAATGATACTGTGTGTGGCTGAAAAGACTGTGAAGCCGTTTCATTCATGACAGATGACAGCTGCTCTCTTTAGGT